>NC_086451.1:12969149-13269149 GCF_028390025.1 Pseudophryne corroboree
GCTGGTTTGCTAACAGGGTAGTGCTGGACTACTCCTGTTACTCCTATGGCTGGGACTGTCCTACCAGTGGTTCTCATGCCCACTGTCGAATTGATCACTGACTTGGCCGCCCCTGTGTCTACAAGAAAGTTTAAAGTTTTACCGGCTACATTGATTGCAATCTCTGGTTCGCTTCCAAGACTGGCAATCAATTTAACTGGTTGCAGATTACAGGTATGGCCACACCCCTATTGGGTATGCTGACCTCCCTGAATCCCGCTGGCAGCAACTACTTGTGAGGGAGTTAGCTGGGAACTACCAGAGGCATGCCAATCTCTGTTTGGGGGATATCTTTTTGTTTCCCCTGTATGTGGCTCAAAACTCCGCCTCTGTGGACCCTGCTCCCAATGTCGTGTGTGGTGTTGTTGTCTAGGGGGTTGAAAAGATCTTTGTACATTTCTTACTCTACAGTCTCGTGCAAAATGTCCTGGTTTGTTACAAGAAAAACATGTTATTACACTTGCCTTACCCACAGGATTCGGTGGTACATACGCAGGCTGCCTTGTGGTCAGCGCCTGTATACTTACGGACATCAACTTATCACTTTGCGACTCCCTGTGCCTAGTGATATTTCTGTCGTGATCAATAGCAGCCTCTCTCAAGGTGGACACTGACAGACCTCGCCAACATGGCTGCGTGGTCTGTACCCTAGCTTTTAATGTTTCTTTCAAACCATCCATCAGTACAGATACTGCTACTTCTCGATGGTTTGGGTTGGTCTTTATGTCTTCTATACCAGTGTACTTTGCCATTTCTAATAGTGCCCGGTGAAAATATTCTATTGCCGTTTCGGACTCCTTTTGCTTAATGGAAAATATTTTATTCCATTTAACAATGGCTGGGAAATACTCCTTTAGCTGCAAATTTATCCTTTTTACATTATCCTTATTGTACACGTCTGTAAGCGGTACATCTTTATCCAATGCACAATCGGCTAAAAACTGAGTTGCATCAACATTTGAAGGTAAACAAGCTCTTAGCAGTATCTGCCAATCCTTGTTGTTGGGCTCTAAAGTGTTTCCTAAATCCCTGATGTATTTTTGGCTAGCAACTAAGTCCTTCCTGGGGTCAGGAAATTCGGACACTATTGTTCTTATTTCCATTCTGGAAAATGGGGCGTACATGGCAATATTCCTTATGGGAGTGGCTCCAGACACATCTGTTTTTCCATTGGGAACTGCTATTACCCTTACAGGAGCAATTCTAACAGCCTCTTCCTGTGTAGATTCTACAACTTGTGGTACAATGGTTTCAGTGTAGTGCATGGTGCCGTACTTACCCGTTGACACGACCTCACCTATCCCTCCGCTAGGGGCTTTCACTAATCTCGTGGGTGTCGCTGTGCCTACTGTGGTCTCTGCTATGGTGGCTGCAAGAGAGAGAGCTGAAATTGTTGCTGAATCGTCTTCTTGATCACACTCCTGAGGAAGGTTCAAAACAGGGTACATCTTGCACGGGTTAATACTTGCATGAGTTATTTGGTTAACATCATTAACATTTACAGTGTTACTAAGAGTTTGTGTTTTACAACCCAGTGCGTTTCTCTCCGCAATCAACTTCTCTCCTGCAATGTATGGTGGGGGAGGAGCTGTGGCAATCAGCTTCCTGACTGCCCCAGATCCCGCCGCCAGAGCCAAACCTCTTTGTATCTCACCTTCCTGGTGCCATAACTGTAAATAATCATGATGCTGAATTCGTCTCTTTGCTGATTTTACGAGACATATCCTCCTCCTTAAATTTTGTAACACCTCTGGACTGAAGCTACCTATTCTTGGGAACTTGTCCCTGTCTTGTACAGTCATTCTTTGCCATTCATCACATAAAACCTCTGTGTGACTACCGTATTTTTCACACATAATGTATCTTGCCGACCCAATTGGTCGGTCCTCCGAATCAACCTGAACCTGGGTTGATCGCCCCCTACCGGAACAAATGGCCCCCATAATCTGTAGGCGTTGCTTATTCCTCCTTGGATCTTTTATCTCAAGGTTTTCAGCGAACCCTTACAAACAAACCAAGATGTCCTTGGGCAGGCCGGCGGTGGTGGTTTATCAAGTACCCCACTTACTTCTCGCCCACGTTGGCCTGTGCCGCAATCACTGTAAACCAGAGCTGTGGTACCCAACCCAGGGCCCCTGTGAACCTTTAGTTTACTGGAACATATGAGGGTTACCCGCAGGACACTTACTCTTTCCAGTAAAGTTGGGGTTGTTAGATAGTTCCTGAGTGACCAGCGAACTTCCCTTCCAAAAATAAAAAATTACACAAATCACGTCAGAGTGTACAAATAGCGTTTGTGACCACTTTACTCTAATGGTATTTAGGTCAGATTACTAACTACTGCACACAATTACGTGCGGTCCAATCGTTCAGTATACGAGCACTACTTGTCATGTACTGAAAGATCAATGGAATCGATGTTTCCGGCTGCGATTCCTTCAACCAGAGCTTATGGCCTATATGGGTTCTGCACCAACACCCCAGGCGTTGTGCCACTGGACTTTTATAGCGGACCTTTTACCTTACGACCTCCTGGTCTTGTTCCTTATGACCTCCTGGTCTTGTTACCTTATGGTCCGCTATACTCTAATGCTCAAATATTATTTAACCAGAGATGCCTCCCTGGCCACCGTATATGTCACTTACACGTATGTTCCTTAACGAGTACCCGACTTTCCTTTTGGTTCCACCTTAAAGTTATATAAACTTTTGTATACAAAACACACTCACTCAACACATGTACACTTTGTTTCTATATCTATTTCTGCGCAGAAATTGTCTTCAGGCCAAGAGTGTTACCAATTAGGAGCAGGATCTGTTAAACTAAATTTCAGATTTTCCAAAAAATAGATTTGCGTTATTTACCGCGTCGCGTTATCTACCGCTGTGCGTTACTTATCGCTTTTGCGCAAATTATCGCTTTGCGCTAATTCAACTTTTCGTGACTTGGGCTACGTGGGCGTAACCAGACGCTACGTTGCGTAGTGAACGCTGCGTGCGTCTGCCTTTTGGATTGCGTACGCTAGTCTTTGTTAGCGACACGTGTACGCAATGCAAAGGATCCACCGTAACACAATATATTTATTTATCAATGTAGGTGATCCCTGATCATCTACCGCAATCCACACTGACTGCCTTGTATCTCAGACAAACCGTGTGTTTGTTCTATACTTTAACTATTACCTCTAAAATAACAGCAAATCTCTTTTTAGCACTTTCTATCAACTATAAAAAAAAATTGGCAAACAGGAATAGTGATATACGAAATTTGAAAAAGAAATGCAGATAAATGTATGCGTACAAAAGAAAAATAAACAGTTTTAAAAGACACAAGCGTTTTGTTCTTACTTCCGGTTACCGGGTTCCTTCAGCACTCTTTGTCTAAGCGAAGCAGACGCTTATCCCGTCAGCAACTGCGAGACAACCTCCCACCCTTTTGCTGGGGGATAATGTCTGCTGGTCTACCTAGTGCAGATGTGAAAAGGACCGGACGAGCCCGCAATTGACAATGCTAAATTCCTTTGTCGTATAAATAACCCTTATGAAGCTAAGAACACTGTACGCTGCTTACTTAAGAAATACCGTAATGATACGCTATTTGCGTAACGATCGCTCAGCCGTAGGCGAGACGCTCAAGCGTCACGTTCGCTCACGGCCCAGTGATCACAGGACACGTTATTGGTTATGTCTAGGGGAAAGATTCGCTGTAACGTAGCATACGCTAGAGACCACGAGGAGGTCACTAGCGGTGCAGACGCTCACAACACTATACCTTGATATTAAACCTTATACCGATGAAACACACAGAATACCTTAATGTGAGTACAGGGTGTAAATGCAACCTTGTGTAACCTGACTATCTACAAAGCTGTTTGAGCGTCACCGACGCTCAAGTGAACACTTAACACTATAGTAAATACACTGATACTGGTTTAGGGTTCCAAAGCCTATAATCTGTATTATATCTAGTATACTTGTAAAAGAGTAACACAGTACAAATGATACACTACAATATAACAAAGACTTCCTAACCAAACACCTAACTAAGGGATAAACTACAATGCTATCCTGGTCTAACACAATACAATACAATAATACTACGAAGTATTTAAGAGAAAAAGAGGAGAGGAGAGATAGAGAGAGAAAGAGAGATATTGGCTCACAGAAAGACAATGATTACGGAGAGAACTTACGCACAAAGGGTATGATCGCCTGCGCCTCGATATCCAGCTCCCGATTATCAGCAGATAACCGTTGATGAGAGAGTGAGAGCTGGATGTGGTCGGTCTGCCTATTTATGCCCCACACACAATGCAATCTCCTAGTCCCTACAATCCTACAGTTTATTGGACACAGGAATTCGGCCCTGTACTGTAACCAAAGGTCATAGGTTGATTCATACAGGTGGGCTGTGCTGATTTCCAACAGCTCAGGTGGGCGGGGAACTGGGTTTCCCGCCGCATACCTGAGTATGTGCAAATCATAGAAATGGACATAAACTTCTTATGTCCATAACTATTCGCACGAGCGATTAATACGCTCCAAACCAACACCGGAATATTGCTAATTAAATACTCTTCCGATGGGTATCAAACACTGCTGTATGACTCCTGTTAGACCCTTCGTGCAATACAAAGAGGGATTCCTCCGATCAGGGACATTCTATCTAAACCAAACTTACAGAAACTATTGAGGGGAACATGATCTATAAACTACATTAATTGTGAACTTTTGTAACGAATGAGTCGCACGCTACGATCACATAAACTCTACCGTAAATGCGCATACTGCGCGTGCGAGTGCACGCTATTGCGGGTATGCGCTTCCACGGGAGAGCGTACGCATGCGCAGCACGGACCAGTGTGCGGTGCAAATATGGCAGTGTGCACTAAGACATTTTTCTGACTTTGACAAGTGACAGAACACGGATGTGTGACACGGTGACAGAACACGGGGGGTGTGACACAGTGAAAGAACACGGGGAGGGGGGGTGACAGTGACAGAACATGGTGGGGGTGACACGGTGACAGAACACGGGGAGGGGGGGTGACAGTGACAGAACACGGGTGTGTGACACAGTGACAGAAAACGGTGGGGGTGACACAGTGACAGAACACGGGGAGGGGGGGTGACAGTGACAGAACACGGATGTGTGACACGGTGACAGAACACGGGGGGTGTGACACAGTGAAAGAACACGGGGAGGGGGTGGTGACAGAACATGGTGGGGGTGACACGGTGACAGAACACGGGGAGGGGGGCTGACAGTGACAGAACACGGGTGTGTGACACAGTGACAGAAAACGGTGGGGGTGACACAGTGACAGAACACGGGGGGGGGGTGACAGTGACAGAACACGGATGTGTGACACGGTGACAGAACACGGGGGGGGGGGGTGACACAGTGAAAGAACACGGGGAGGGGGGGGGTGACAGTGACAGAACATGGTGGGGGTGACACGGTGACAGAACACGGGGAGGGGGGGGGTGACAGTGACAGAACACGGGTGTGTGACACAGTGACAGAAAAACGGTGGGGGTGACACAGTGACAGAACACGGGGAGGGGGGGTGACAGTGACAGAACACGGATGTGTGACACGGTGACAGAACACGGGGGGTGTGACACAGTGAAAGAACACGGGGAGGGGGGGTGACAGTGACAGAACATGGTGGGGGTGACACGGTGACAGAACACGGGGAGGGGGGTGACAGTGACAGAACACGGTGGGGGTGACAGTGACAGAACACGGATGTGTGACACGGTGACAGAACACGGGGAGGGGGGGTGAAAGAACACGGTGGGGGTGACAGTGACAGAGCACGGGGGGGTGACACAGTGACAGAAAAACGGTGGGGGTGACACAGTGACAGAACACGGGGAGGGGGGGTGACAGTGACAGAACACGGATGTGTGACACGGTGACAGAACACGGGGGGTGTGACACAGTGAAAGAACACGGGGAGGGGGGGTGACAGTGACAGAACATGGTGGGGGTGACACGGTGACAGAACACGGGGAGGGGGGGTGACAGTGACAGAACACGTGGGGGTGACAGTGACAGAACACGGATGTGTGACACGGTGACAGAACACGGGGGGGGGGGTGAAAGAACACGGTGGGGGTGACAGTGACAGAGCACGGGGGGGTGATACAGTGACAGAACACGGGAGGGGTTGGTACAGCGAGAGCTAAAGATCTCTCCCCCAAACCTAAAAACAGTCTGACGCCACTGCCCGCACACACACACACACACACACACACACACACACACACACACACACACACACACACACACACACACACACACACACACTTTCTTTCACTTTTCCCATTAACTCACTGATCTGGCTGGCAGTGGCAGGAAGGATGGATCTGTAGCAGTCTGGCTCTTGTCCCGTGTAGCTCCGCCCCCTGAGGTCCCGTGTAGCCCCGCCCCTCCTCTGCACGTAACCCCGCCCCCTTCTCGGCTGAACACAGCCGTTGTCACTGGGGACTCTGGAGGAGGCTGCTACAATGCAGCAGCAGGAGCAGCAGGGGAGAGAGGCACCGCTGGCAGCTTGGAGGTACTGCAGTGGAGAGCAATGACAAGCAGCTCAGCCGGTCGGGCCGCTTGTCATTGCTCGCTGGTGGGAGGCAGTGGGCCGGGCAGGATCGGTTTGCGGGCCGCATCCGGCCCGCGGGCCGTATTTTGCCCACCCCTAATCTACAGGCTAGCTGGACACTCCCCCAGAGCGAGAGAGAAAAGACCCGCGAGACCACGCCCATTTCACAGCAGGCCACGCCCCCTTTTCGGCCGCGGGGGGTGTGTGTGTGAGATGTGTGTAACAGTAATACTGACACGGTGACGCCTCTGGACACTACTGTTTACCAGCCTGCAGCAGCCGCCCACAGCCTCAACGGTGAGTCCCTCCGGCCATCCTACCCACTGATTCTATGTGTGGTCCCCACTTTACACAAGTCTCCTCTTCTGGTGCCCTCCCCCTCCACTACTTTCCCCCTTCTCTTCATCAGCTTCCTCACTGGGGACCCTCCCTGCCGACCCGCGTCTCTATATCCCCTCCCTACCGCCCCGCGTCTCTCTATCCCCTCCCTACCACCCCGCGTCTCTCTATCCCCTCCCAACCGCCCCGCGTCTTTCTATCCCCTCCCTACCGCCCCGCGTCTCTCTATCCCCTCCCTACCGCCCCGCGTCTCTCTATCCCCTCCCTACCGCCCCGCGTCTTTCTATCCCCTCCCTACCGCCCCGCGTCTCTATATCCCCTCCCTACCGCCCCGCGTCTTTCTATCCCCTCCCTACCGCCCCGCGTCTCTATATCCCCTCCCTACCGCCACTCCTCTCTCTATCCCCTCACTACCGCCACGCCTCTCTCTATCCCCTCCCTACTGCCACGCCTCTCTCTAGCCCCTCCCTACCGCTCTGCGTCTCTGTATCCCCTCCCTACCGCCCCGCCTCTCTCTATCCCCTCCCTACCGCCTCACGTCTCTCTTTCCCCTCCCTACCGCCCCGCGTCTCTGTATCCCCTCCCTACCGCCCGGCCTCTCTCTATCCCCTCCCTACCACCCCACGTCTCTCTTTCCCCTCCCTACCGCCCCGCGTCTCTCTTTCCCCTCAATACCGCCCAGCGTCTCTCTTTCCCCTCAATACCGCCCAGCGTCTCTCTATCCCCTCCCTGCTGCCCTGCGTCTCTCTTTCCCCTCCTTACCGTCCCACGTCTCTGTATCCCCTCCCTACCGCCCCGCGTCTCTGTATCACCTCCCTGCCGCCCCACCTCCCTCTATCCCCTCCCTACCACCCCGCGTCTCTCTTTCCCCTCCCTACCGCCCCGCTTCTCTCTATCCCCTCCCTACCGCCCTGCATCTCTCTTTCCCCTCCCTACAGCCCCGCGTTTCTTTCCCCTCCCTACAGCCTCGCGTCTCTCTATCCCCTCCCTGCCGCCCCGCGTCTCTCTTTCCCCTCCTTGCCATCCCGCGTCTCTGTATCCCCTCTCTACCGCCCCACGTCTTTCTTTCCCCTCCCTGCCTCCCCGCGTCTCTCTATCCCCTCCCTACCGCCCAGAGTCTCTCTTTCCCCTCCCTACCGCCCGCCTCTCTCTTTCCCCTCCCTACCGCCCCACGTCTCTCTTTCCCCTCCCTACCGCCCCGCATCTCTCTTTCCCCTCCCTACAGCCCCGCGTCTCTCTGTCCGCTCCCTACCGCCCCGCGTCTCTGTATCCCCCCCCTACCGCCACACCTCTCTCTATCCCCTCACTACCGCCACGCCTCTCTCTATCCCCTCCCTACCGCCACGCCTCTCTCTAGCCCCACCCTACTGCTCTGCGTCTCTGTATCCCCTCCCTACCGCCCCGCGTCTCTGTATCCCCTCCCTATCGCCCTGCGTCTCTGTATCCCCTCCCTACCCCCCTGTGTCCCATACACGGTCCATACCACTGGCTCCTTGATACCTCCCTGACAAACCCTCACCAGGAGTACAGGAGCCATAACCCCCTGCGGTGCCCCCCATAGTTACCGGTATATCGGTGATGCTCCGCTCTGCCGCCTCCTCCCTATCCCTCACACAGCAAGCGCAGGGCGCAAGCCCAGCACCGAGCACATGACCGCGCTGCCCATGCCCATTGGCCCTGGTACCAGCTCCAGCCATCGCCCCCTCCTCCTACTGCACCTGAGGGGGGCGCGCACATAGCACATGCAGAGGGGACTGGTGCACCTGCGGCCGCGTGGAGACCTTGCGTGCGCAACATGTCCGTGTTGCTATACCTGAAGGATGGTACGGTGTAGAGAGAGGACACAGCTGCCCCTGCTCCGCATTGTACCAGCACTCCCCTCTGTGTCTAATAACACCATATACCTCTTCATGCCGGTATGTCTATATCACATACATCCTTATCCATGTCCTATATATTGTTACACATACAATCACATAGTTAGTCCCACACCACCCCTCCACCCGCAGCATCTACATACTCCCTGCCTCATCCGCGGTCCCCCCCGCACCTGCTACACCCGCTACATTCTGTACATCGTGCCCTGCAGGCGCTGTTCACGCCGTCGCAAGGGGCTACGCCCCCTTCACCATCGGAAGCCCTTTCGTCGTGCAATATTTAACCAGTAACAAACCTAGGAATGCAGGTAATACTCATACAAATATTGAACCCCAGCAAGGCGTGCAGGGGTTAAGGGGGCGTAGCCCCTTTCGACGGTGTGAAGAGCGCCCGTAGGGCGCGATGAAGCGCCTAGTTATATAGGATGATCTATACTGCGACGGTTTGCTGAGCATAATAATGAACCTTCTATGTATTAATGCTTGGACTGAGCTAAGATATCAGCCGCTGCATGTGGAAGAGCAATGGAAGCTGCAGTACGTCCCAATTCACTTCCCGGTGGCTGCGGCATCTGCAGACATTCTCAGAACTGCTGCCAACAAATTGGCCGCTGCTAATACATTTGCGTACATTTCTGAATCAGGCCCAAAGGCTAATTGCTTATAGGGGGTCATTCCGAGTTGCTCGCTAGCTGCATTCGTTCGCTGTGCAGCGATGAGGCAAAAAAACGGCAGTTCTGCGCATGCGTATGCGGCGCAATGCACACACGCGTGACGTACTATTACAGAGAACGATGTAGTTTCACACAAGGTCTAGCGAAGCATTTCAGTCGCACTGCTGGCCGCAGAGTGATTGACAGGAAGAGGGCGTTTCTGGGTGTCAACTGACCGTTTTCAGGGAGTGTTCGAAAAAAACGCAGGCGTGCCAGGAAAAACGCAGGCGTGGCTGGGCGAGCGCTGGGCGGGTTTGTGACATCAAATCCGGAACTGAACAGTCTGAAGTCATCGCAAGCGCTGAGTAGGTCTGGAGCTACTCTGAAACTGCACAAAATTATTTTGCCGCCGCTCTGCGATCCTTTCGTTCGCACTTCTCCTAAGCTAAAATACACTCCCAGTGGGAGGCGGCATTGCGTTTGCACGGCTGCTAAAAACTGCTAGCGAGCGATCAACTCGGAATGACCACCATAGTGTGGGTAAGGACCCTGCAACTCATACCCCTTCAATTATCTGTGTCCTGTCTCTTTAAATCTCTACATCCATTCCGCGCCGCCATAACACGTGTATAATATAACAGCTACTTCTCCAATGATATGTCTGTCAGTACCTATGCAATAATATTATCTTACAGTCAGCCACTTGTATCCATGATAACTAAGGGAGGAGGCGCAGATGGCTCAGACGGAGAGTCCTCAACGGATTGGAGAGTTAGCCGAGAGCTGGGGATCAATGCCGCCTCCTCCAATAGCCTCTCGCAATCGTCTCCTAGAGCCGAGCATAGACGCAATGAGGGTCTAATTACGGCCAGGCCAGTAACAAAATAAAAGCACTTTCGTATCTCCATGGAAAACTATTTTATGAAGAATAAACAAAGCACTCAAGTAGCATTACTGCCTACTCCGAAGTAACAGATTGCCGCTGATTTATTTCTACAAATACCTTATGGAAAACATTTCTAGTCCTACGTCTTTCAAATGCCTTTCTCTCTAAAAAAAAAAGAAAAGAATAAAAAATTTTTTTTAGGAGATAGATTTAAACCACAGGGTATTGTGTTATCACATCTCTTTCTCTTTCTTTGTTCCGCCTGTCATTGTAAAAATAATCTATCTATCTATTTATTTTTTGATCGATTGATCAATATTTCGGACTTTCTCCGCCGCTTCAGCCAGACATTACTGCTGAGCTTTCCAACCTAACATTTCCAATGAAAGTTCTAAAACTACGCTGAGATATAGGAATTGGGTGTTGATAGCTATAAATATTTTGCTGGCTAAGCGATATATCTGAAATAATGAAATAAAAAAACTTAAATCTGTAGGGGAGACTTTAAAGAAGGTGCTTCTCCGTCTAGCATCACTTGATACTGACAGTCTGATCCTGGGGCCTGCAGTTCACTAAGAGAATTGCGCTGCACAGATTGTCAGATTTATGCAGCCATGTCACAGCAGACTTCTGCAAGCAACATGCTCAGCTTTATTGTTTCACCTTTTTGCCTCTGGGGGTAATTCCAAGTTGATCGCAGCAAGAACTTTGTTAGCAGTTGGGCAAAACCATGAGGGTCATTCCGAGTTGTTCGCTCAGTAAATTTTTTCGCATCGCAGTGATTTTCCGCTTAGTGCGCATGCGCAATGTCCGCAGTGCGACTGCGCCAAGTAAATTTGCTATGCAGTTAGGTTTTTTACTCACGTTTTTTTCTTCGTTCTGGTGATCGTATTGTGATTGACAGGAAGTGGGTGTTTCTGGGCGGAAACTGGCCATTTTATGGGTGTGTGTGAAAAAACGCTACAGTTTCTGGGAAAAACGCGGGAGTGGCTGGAGAAACGGAGGAGTGTCTGGGCGAACGCTGGGTGTGTTTATGACGTCAAACCAGGAACGACAAGCGCTGAACTGATCGCAGATGCCGAGTAAGTCTCGAGCTACTCAGAAACTGCACAGAGATGTCTTTTCGCTATATTGCGAATCTTTCGTTCGCAATTTTAAGAAGCTAAGACTCACTCTCAGTAGGCGGCGGCTTAGCGTGTGTAAAGCTGCTAAAAGCAGCTTGCGAGCGAACAACTCGGAATGAGGGCCCATGTGCACTGCAGGGGAGGCAGATATAACATGTGCAGAGAGAGTTAGATTTGGGTGGGTTATTTTGTTTCTGTGCAGGGTAAATACTGGCTGCTTTATTTTTACACTGCAAATTAGATTGCAGATTGAACACACCCCACCCAAATCTAACTCTGCGTTTGTATCTGACACGCCTGCGTTTTCCACACACTCCCTGAAAACGGTCAGTTACCTCCCAGAAACACCCACTTCCTGTCAATCACTCTGCGGCCAGCAGTGCGACTGAAAAGCTTCGCTAGATCTTATGTGAAACTACTTCGGCTGTTGTGAAAGTACATCGCGTGTGCGCATTGCACAGCATACGCATGCACAGAAGTGCCATTTTTTTTGCCTGATCGCTGCGCAGCGACCGAAAACAGCTATTGAACAACTTGGAATGACCACCCTAATCCGAACGGAGTACTGGTCCGGATCTTCCCGGCGTTTGGAATTCAGATTTTAAATCTGAATTTCGTGTTTTAGATTGCAAAAATGACATGATTTTAGCTGGTTTTATGAATTTTTAACGATCACTAATTATCAATTTTTATCGATTTTAAAGCGAACTGAAAACGGATTCCAGTCCAAAACACTTGAGGGTGGCTTTACCAAAACACAGTGGTCGAAGCACATCTCTACTTACCAACTAGGCTGGCCCCTCCTCTGGCGCAGGCTATGTCACAGGCCCTGTGCACGCACACACGCAGAACGGGTCGTGCGCATGCGCAAGTATTTTTATTTTTTTTAGAATTCAGAGATATTTTGTAAAAAAAAATGTTACAACCCTAAAAAATCCTTTGTGCCGTAGAACAATACACATTATCTAACACCGGTACCCCTGTTCCACTAAGGGCAATTGGGGGTCACTCAGACCTGATCGCTCGCTAGCGTTTTTTGCAGCGCTGCGATCAGGTCAGAACTGTGCATGCGTATGCACCGCAATGCGCACGCGCGTCGCACGGGTACAGAGCGAATCGTTGCTGTGCGATAGGTTTTACGAAGAATCCATTCGCACAGCCGATCGCAAGGAGATTGACAGGAAGAGGGCGTTTGTGGGTGTCAACTGACCGTTTTCTGGGAGTGGTTGGAAAAACGCAGGCGTGTCCAATCGTTTGCAAGGCGGGTGTCTGACCTCAATTCCTGAACTGATCGCAGCGGCTGAGTAAGTCCTGGGCAACTCACTTCGGCTGCACATGCGATCGCACACTTGCAAAGCGAAAATACACTACGCTATGGCGACTATCTGCTCGCAGCAGTGCAAAAAAACCTAGCGAGCGATCAGGTCTGAATTAGGCCCCATTGTTTTTAGCATCCTATTTTCTTACATGAAACTGTAAACAGCTTTACCGGTAAGGCAAATGAAGTTGCCAATAGCAACCAATCGGATTCCAGCTATCATTTCTCTATTGCATTCTAGAACATGATAGACAGAATCTTATTGGCTCTAGGCGCAACACCACCACTAGTTAATGTACCCCGAAGGGCGTTATAGCTCGTTAGCATACAGCCTCCCTTAGATGAGTTAAAATTACTTTAATTAATAGGATATAACTTGCAGCTAAAGTACATTTCCATTCGCTCCGTCATTTTCAGTCCTTTTTACAGAATGTCTCCCAATTTCGTAAACTGCTGCAATCGGAAATCAGGTTTGTTCACCTGTTGCAGTATCCAACGCTGTGACAGTGTGACAGAGACAGACTGATATTTGGAAAGGTGTGGTGAACCACCGGCCACCCCTTGGCCTGTCTCTCTCAGCACCTTGGCTAGAACTATGCGTGGCCAGCCGCTCGGTGCTGGCTCACAGCGGCAGGTGATGATGATTAAACACGTTGGACTTGTAGGAGCAAATCCTTTCCCTAACTTGTCGCTGCTTTCTCCCCTCCTCTCAGCTGTGTTGTTGTTGTTTTTGGCAGAAGAACTCGCTGACAATGGCTCCCAAGGCGGCCTGCAACCAGAAGAACATTTCAGATTAGGGATAAGCCAATCTTGTGATTTTATTACACGGAGGTTTATGGGACGACCATCTCCAATAAAGAGTTTTGAGTCCAAGTTTTACTGCTGTTGTCTTTCTAGTACATTTCGGGCGTTTACAAGAGCTTGGTGAACGTCTCTCGCCTCCTCTCACACACACACACACACACACACACACACACACACACACACACACACACACACAAACACACGCGCATTATATATCTGCCAGATACATGTCTTATGACAGAAGGTATGTTTCACAATAACCACTAGATGAGCAGAAGCCGGGGGCTAGGGCATTTATTACAGTGCGTTGGGTATTTGCGGTGAAACGCGTATGGTTCCGAGCGCATTGGTCCCTGCGGCAGGATTGGTGCAGCGATGTGCCGCAATCTGTGCAATATCCACCCCCAAAAATGTAATTTGCGGGATTAATTGGTGGGTGCGGTGGAAATTGGTTATATATGAAGGCGTACGTTGTATTGTCCGGCACTACAGGACTATTAAACAACACAAAATGGCTGCAAATGAAATGTAACAGTAAACCTATTGGTAGTACGCCACCTTCCACCTAGTTATCCACACCACCTTCTAAACTGCAATGATGATGAAAGTAGGAGTGGTGAAACGTAAATGGCGGCCCCTTGCCGTACCGCTGGCGCTATTCTGCGATGTTCTCTGCGTAATGGACACATTTCTGTCTTGAGCTGCTACATTCTGGAGAAGCGAGAGTAAAAAACAAGATTTATTTATTTTTAAGTATTTCATCATCTATAGCCGTGTAGTAAAACAGTGTGCGATTTATTATCGTGTAATTATATCCTCCGCACTTTATTGCTGTCTAAGGCTTAGAAGCAGAGTCAGTGTTGCCTGGGGTCTTTACTTTTACGTTGTTTTTGTATTTGTTCTAAATTATATTTACTGTGTTTTTCCCCGCTTCTGCATCCCCCACCGACTTCCCATCTCTCTGTTTCTCGCAACACCACAGAGAAATAAAATCTTTTACACCAGCCTTCTCTGTGATAACAAACAGTTGAATGAATGCAGCCTATCCCTTTACTAGGAACCAGTGACATCACTGAGAATGCAGCCTATCCAGTCACTAGGGACCAGTGTCATCACTGAGAGGGCAGCCTATCCAGTCACTACGGACCAGTGACATCACTGAGAGTGCAGCCTATCCTTTTACTAGAGACCAGTAACATCACTGAGAGTGCAGCCTATTCAGTCACTAGGAGTCAGTGACATCACTGAGAGTGCAGGCTATCCAGTCACTACGAGCCAGTGACATCACTGAGAGTGCAGCCTATCCAGTCACTAGGGACCAGTGACATCACTGAGAGGGCAGCCTATCATGTCACTGGGAACCAGTGACATCACTGAGAGTGCGGCCTATCCAGTCACTAGGAGCCAGTGGCATCACTGAAAGTGCAGCCTATCCAGTCACTAGGGACCAGTGACATCACTGAGAGGGCAGCCTATCATGTCACTGGGAACCAGTGACATCACTGAGAGTGCGGCCTATCCAGTCACTAGGAGCCAGTGGCATCACTGAAAGTGCAACCTATCCAGTCACTAGGGACCAGTGACATCACTGAGAGTGCGGCCTATCCCTTCACTAGGGACCAGTGACATCACTGACAGGGCAGCCTATCCAGTCACTAGATACCAGTGACATCACTGAGAGTGCGGCCTGTCCAGTAACTAGGAGCAAGTGACATCACTGAGAATGCAGCCTATCCCTTCACTAGGAACCAGTGACATAACTGAGAGTGCAGCCTATTCAGTCACTAGGAGCCAGTGACATCACTGAGAGTGCAGCCTATTATGTCACTAGGAACCAGTGACATCACTGAGAGTGCGGCCTCCCCAGCCACTTGGAGCCAGTGACATCACTGAGGGTGCAGCCTATCCAGTCACTAAGGCCCAATGACATCACTGAGAGTGCAGCCAATCCAGGCATTAGGAGCCAGTGACATCACTGAGAATGCAGCCTACCCAGTTACTAGGAGCCAGTGACATCACTGAGAGTGCAGCCTACCCAGTCACTAGGAGCCAGTGACATCACTGAGAGTGCAGCCTATACAGTCACTAGGAGCCAGTGACATCACTGATAGTGCAGCCTATCCAGTCACTAGTGCCCAATGACATCACCGAGTGTGCATCCTATCCAGTCATTAGGAGCCAGTGACATCACTGAGAGTGCAGCCTATCCTTTCACTAGGAGCCAGTGACATCACTGAGCCTATCCAGTCACTAGGAGCCAGTGACATCACTGCGGATGCAGCCTATCCAGTCACTAGGGCCCAATGACATCACCGAGTGTGCAGCCTATCCAGGCATTAGGAGCATGTGACATTACTGATAGTGCAACCTATCCTGTTATTAGGAGCAAATGACATCACTGAGAATGCAGCCTATCCAGTCACTAGGAGCCAGTGACATCACTGAGAGTGCAGTCTATCCAGTCACTAGGAGCCAGTGACATCACTGAGAGTGCAGCCTATACAGTCACTAGGAGCCAGTGACATCACTGAGAGTGCAGCCTATCCAGTCACTAGTGCCCAATGACATCACCGAGTGTGCAGCCTATCCAGTCATTAGGAGCCAGTGACATCACTGAGAATGCAGCCTATCCAGTCACTAGGAGCCAGTGACATCACTGAAAATGCTCTCTGCATCAGGCCCTCACAGTAATAAGATTTAGCTACACTATGAAGTCTGCAGTTACACTTAAATGTTCTCTTTCTTCACTGCCCTCACCTGATTTCTCATTCTTCTCCTGTTCTTGGCTCCTGCACTTCCACCCAAGAGCGTGACGCAGTTCTGCCCCTGAGCCCCCTGCACACCGTTCCGCACACCTTGATGATGTCACTAGTTACTCGTCAGGCTTCATTCCGAAGAGCATTGGCTCGGCTCACTTAGTGGCGACCTCCGGTGTTAGTAGGCGACGGGTGTACAGTCCCTGAAATCGCAGTGCACGTACTAACCAGCTTCTCATATACATGACCGTGTTACACAACCATCAGCAAGATTCCTGCACCGTCCCGAGAGTAAATGAACCAAATAGAGACGACTGCGTTTTTGTAAATAAGCCCACAGTGCATTACGTGCGCTGTTTCGCCTCCAGACCTGCAGCCTGTTACTCCACAGATATTTCCCATTTCATCGCATGAATCATGGCAGGTGTTGAGACCTTTGATGGAGCAGTTGTGAGGTTATGGAGAGTTGAGGATCCAGCACAGGACTTTCTCTCCTTGATCTCCAGAACGCTCCTTGCATCGAAATTTACTCCATGGAGAATTACATCACGTCAGGTCCCAACAAAGGTGTTCAACCCTTAACCCTTAGTTTGGACGTTAAGCAGAAACTTTGGGGACAGAACTTAGCAGGACTCATAAAAGTGATTTTAAGCAACTCATACGATGAACTTTCAACCTGCTCTGTTTCCCATTGTGTTTTTTTCTCTATTGAAATATGAAGCAGCCTGCGGATTTTAACCTGACGGTGTAATTCGAGGAGCGTTTATGGTAAAGAGAAAAAAAAATGGAAAAAGCATATATCAGCCTGGAAGTATATGTAGCTGCTTGTGAAGAAGCCAACATTTTTGAGAAATAAGTAAGTAGTTCTACCCACGCCCCCATTCCCCAACACACCCTACTTCCATCAATGATGTAGGTAGTGAATAAACAAGCAGGCCGTGTCACTAAGGGGTGTGGTATGGAAGATCGACAGTGTCTAGGTCGACCGTTATTGGTCGACAGTAACTAGGTCGACAGGGATGCTAGTTCGACAGGTCAAAAGGTCGACATGAGTTTTTGATTATTTTTGGTATCGTTTTCTCCGTACAGTGACCGGGAACCCCAATTAGTGTACCGCGTCCCCTCACATGGCGAGCGAACTTCGGGCAAGGTGCCTCGCTCCGCTACAGCTGCGTTCGGCACAGGTTACTATTCCCAGTCGTAGTCCGCGTGGATCGGTAAGTATGAAAATGTAAAAAAAAAAATATTAAAAAAAAAAAAAACTCATGTCGCCCTTTTGACCTGTCGGCCTAGAACATGTCGACCTAGAGACCCTGTCAACCTAGAAACCCTGTCGACCTAGTTACTGTCGACCTAGAGACCAGATCCCGTCGCTAAGGTACACAGATGGTACTGTTGGAAAAGCTAAGGCCCAGATTTATCAAGCCATGGAGGGTGAGAAATTGCACGGTGGTAAAGTAGCAGTCAACCAGCTCCTAACTGTCACGTTACAGGCTGTGTTTGAAAAATGACAGTTGGGAGCTGATTGGTTGGTACTTTAGCACCGTGCAATTTACCACTCTCCAAGGCTTGATAACTCTGGTCATAAAATGAATAAGCGTGATGTGGTGGTTTTGGGTAGGTGAAGATGTGATGCTCATCTGGCGGGTGACTGATAAATCAGACCCACCTGGGACTGTAACCCTATTTTTTTTATTGTGCATAGGCGGCAGAGAAACAAAAAAATGTATGCTAAAATGTGGGTGGTCCTGCGGGAGAAATGCCGCATATTAGTCAGAGCAAAGCCGTTTCCATGACAACAGAATGCTTTCTGTAAACTGATAGGAATATCCCTTCTCTTCCTATGTATTTGTAAGAAAGTATTTCTGGCTTTAGAGTTGGGGAGATTTTTATCTGACTATACTAATATTCTCTGAGGAACAGGCGTATTGTGACACATTAGATGACGCAGGTAAATATTCTACTCATTGTAATAAATTATATCTTAGGCCTAATTCAGACCTGATTGCTGCAAATTTGCAGTGGTCTGCAATCAGGTAGTCGCTGCCCAAACATAGGAAAAATCTGCCCCGCGCAAGTCTGCGTACGCCGTGTGAAAAGCTTTGCAAACGTCGCCAAGCTGCAAATCCGTCCGCAACTCACTCACCATGGAATGATTTTCCAGTGTGTGCGCAGCCCAGGACTTACTCCTACAGTGCGGTACACACAGGCCGATCGGGGCCGGAGCTGACCTCACACACCCTCCCTGAAAATGATTGGGCACGCCTGCGTTTTTCCTGACACTCCCAGAAAACGGCCAGTTACCACCCACAAACGTCCTCTTCCTGTCAATCAGCCTGCGTTCGCCTATTGATCAAAAACGACGCTGATTTCTTTCGCAGTTTGGCCTCGCGCCTGCGCATAACGATCCGTACACATACGCAGTCGTTCAATAATCGTCCACCTTGCGAATTAGCACAACAGCGGTCAGATCGGAATTAGGCCCTTAGTTTTACGTTAAAGGAAAGCATTTATTGCGGCGGAGCTCGTTACCTCACAGCTGTCACCAGCTAGGTCAGTGCTGCGAACCTTCGTCGTCCCCTATCTGTTGCGCTGAGGATGCTCCGGTTGTAAGTATCGGTGACAGAGTGACCGTAAGAACGCTGTGCCCGGGGGCGTGGCTTAGCTGTGAGAGAAGGTGGACGTGTGGAAACCGAGCTCCTGCAGAATACTCCTAATTGACGATCCCCGTCCACACCACCTATCCCTTGAGACCCACCAGAAGTCTGCTGCAGCTCCCCTACACCAGGTTGGTAGGTTGCGGAGCCGGCGGGTACCCTGGACACCCGTGCGGGTTGCGGCCTGCCTGCCTGGCTGGAACCGGGGACTCGAGCCGGGAGCTGTCCCGGACCGGAAGTGACGCGACGGGGCCTTGATCACAGCCGTAGACGGCGGCGGCCCCTCTCCTGACTCCCCTGACGGCATCTTCCCTGCCTCCTGCCAGACCACCCTGTGCGCCATCGCTCCCGCGGGCCGCGACACCCGCAGTGTCGGTCCGAGAAGCGGGACCGTGCGCGGCTACACTCCCTGGACAGGACGCGGATAGCGCTGCCTCCTGCATCTGTCCCCTGACCTCCCCTCTCCACTGAGGTGCAGTGGGGGGGGTACCCTTGCCTGCAGAGGTGCTCCCCATCTCCACCAACGCAACAGACAGGGACACAGAACCAAAGCTACAGAGGCCCGGGATTGGAGCCTAGCAGCGCCATCTTAAGTGCTGGCAAAGTGCCAATGATAGGAGCTGCTAGGGGGACGTGGTCTAGCTATTAACCAGGGCGGCCATGATTCTTTACAGCTCCTAGCCAACACCGATTACATCCCTCTTTCTTTGCCTGGAAAAAGCTCTGCCTGGACCAGTGATCCTACAACTATACCAGTAGGTCCCAGAGATACCACAGAGCAAAGTTGCATAAACCCCGGTTTGCTCCCTGCCCCACTCCGCACCCACTGGAATGCACACAAGCAGTGTGCAATAGATGACGGCAGCCATTTTGGGCCTTGTGGACCACACTGACCCGGCTGCCTGAGGGATCCCTGGCCGTTCACTGCACCCCGCGGTGCTCAGTTGCCAGCCCCTTGGATCCCATATCACCGGCTGACAACGCCCAACAACGTAACACAGATAGGTGAAACGGAACCCCACCTCACCACCGCAGAAGCAGCAATTCCCTACTTCTCTGGCTGACAGCATAGACTGCCTGAACCCTCCTGTCCCTTAGAGGACATACAGGACTCAGACCCGATCCCCACTACCCCACTGATCGGGACCATCACCTAGCTAATGCCGGTGACGATACTGATAACCTGTCACCCTCCAGCTGTAACTCCATAAGCATCAATCTCCACCAACAGACCAAATTCAAAAATCAAACAAAACAGAACAAGGAGTCTTCCAAGTACCGCGCTGGTCGCTACCTGGGCCCAGACCTTGCTGTCATCACAAGTGGATCTTCCACCCCCCATCTCCCTTCCCCCACTGCTGTACATATGCCCCCCTGACCTGCGTCCTGTTTGGACAAAACAACACATAACCCTCATAGTGCTTTTTCCCCTGGTCCCGTACTCACTCCTCAAATCCCTACCTGACGTACTCCTAAGGAACTTTTAATTCCCAGCGATACATCGGTGGTCACTAAGCCCCCCTTACATATTACCACGATTGGACCGGATCCCCTATCATGGAAAAATACGTGGCCAAAACGCTCCGCGCAAACAAGAACTCTCAAAACAAAAATAAATCAACGGCTAAAGAGAGGGAGCTCAGCCCTACTCTACAGGGGTCTCCATCCTCTCCGGGCAGGCGAGTCACTGACGACATGGTACCTGCTGACATCCATGCTAGTCCATCCTCAATACAGAGAGCCAGAGAAATATCAGACATCATATCACCATTACTAGACGCAAAATTAGCACCTCTGATGGAGGCAATTACGTCTGCAGCAGCTCAACTGACCCAACACACTCAACGCCTGGCTGAGGCCGAGGACCGAATATCTACCTTGGAAGATGATTACCAGACGATTCAATCCCAACAACAAACACACGACAACACCCTAGTAGCCATGACCGATAAGATCGAAGATTTAGAAAACCGGAATCGCCGGAACAACTTACGCCTGATTGGTCTGCCAGAATCCGTCAGACAGGCAGATCTACTGGATTTGGTTACTCGCTGGCTTCCCACAACCCTAGAC
The DNA here is from genome assembly GCF_028390025.1 of Pseudophryne corroboree. Lineage (NCBI taxonomy): Eukaryota > Metazoa > Chordata > Amphibia > Anura > Myobatrachidae > Pseudophryne > Pseudophryne corroboree. The sequence goes on from NC_086451.1 coordinate 12,990,281, forward strand.
CTGCCCTCCTCCCCCACCTCTTACCTGGTGGAACGAGCCCACCGCATTGGCCCAGACAGGCAGTCTTCACAATCCTCCCAGTCACGTCCTAGACCAGTAATTTTTAAGCTACTAAACTACCTTGACAAAGTGAAGATCATGGAAGCCTACCGCAAATGTTCTGACCTACGATATGAGGAATCCAAGCTTCTTCTTTTCCAGGACTTTTCCTTTCAAGTTTCGACGCAACGACGGGAGTTCTCCCCTGTATGCAAGGAACTCTATGCTAAAAACATCAGATTTGCTCTCCTATACCCAGCAAAACTGAGAATCTTCCACGCAGGCAAACCTCATTTCTTCGACACGCCAGATTCTGCTCGGAACTTTCTCAAATCTCTTTCAACGCTACAGTCTAACTCTCGAATGGACGACGCTGATTGACTCTCCTAGACTTGAGTATCTTTCTATGTTACTTTATCTTTTCCTCTTTACTAATGGATAACACATGGTTGATTGCTGCTATATGGTTATTGCACACAGGGTTAAATGGAAACTCTCCACACCTACCGCAGATGCGGGCATGGTGGGGTCCCTTTATCCGATTTATTCAATTTGTTAAATTTCTCCTATCCCCTTTCTTCCCCTCCCCTTTCTATAATCAAACTAGAGTTCCTGTTACAGTTAGACGGTTATCATTACTGTCTTCTTGGGTTCAAAAATTAAAAAAATGTTATGACTGGTGGCCTAGGCCGCATTGGCTACCGTTTTCTTTTTGCATTGCATTGTTTGGTCATTGTATGTATACTCTAACTCCGTTAGTTTCCCCGATATGTTATTCTCGTCCTCCCCTTGCGTGCTGGGACGGGGGATTGGACTTTCGCTTGTGGCTTCTCCTTCTGCGTTCCACTAGACTAGGCATTGGATGATGCCAGCCCCTGGGGACACTGGGGCCTCTACGGATGGCTCAAAGACGTCTCTTAAATTGGTCTCGTGGAACGTAGAGGGTCTGAACACACCAATCAAGAGGAAAAAGATATTGACACACCTCAAAAAATTCCATCCTGATATAGTATTTTTGCAGGAGACGCACTGGCGTCTCAATGACCCTAATACACTTAGAGATACCTGGGTTGGTGACTTCAGAAGCGCTTCCTATACTACTAAAACAAGGGGAGTACTTATCCTATTTCGTAGATCTTTGAACTATAAGATTAAGGATGAATGGGTGGACCCTGAGGGCAGGTTTTTGTTTCTAAAGATGGAAATCGAAGGAGAACCCTTTACTTTAACATGTATTTACGCCCCTACAGGACCAAATGATTCCTTTTTCTCGGATATATTTGTTAAACTACAGGACTGGATGGAGGGAGTTCTGATTATAGGGGGGGACCTTAATATTGCAATGAATCCGCTACTAGATGTATCTGGTGGCCCCAGACAGCTAAACTACAATAGATCCATGCCACCCTCCCTGTCCCTAATGCAAGACTCTTTACAACTTCTGGACTGATAAAGCTAAATATTTATCTTATATAATACCCTTTATGAGGTCTAAGAACACTGTACGCTATCTACGTATGAAGTACCGTAAGGGTACGCACGTTGCGTAACAATCGCTTAGCCGTAGTCGAGACGCTCAAGCGTCACGTTCGCTCACGGCCAAGAGATCACTGGCAGGCACGCTATTGGCTGCTGACTAACGTAATGATTCGCTATAGCGTAGCGGATGCTCGGGACCACGAGGAGATCACCAGCGGCGCTGACGCTCACAATGTTAAACCTTTATATCTAAACCATAAACAATGTAATATGCTGTAAAACCTTAGTGTAGAGATAGGGTGTAGATGCAACCTAGTGTAACCTTATTAACTTAAAAGCTGTTTGAGCGTCACCGACGCTCTGAGAATACTAGACACTATAAGAAATACACAGATACCTGGGCTTAGGGTCCAACGCCTAATATGTATATATTTTGAATGATATACTTGCAAAAGAATTAATACAAATACAAATCATACACTACAATATAACATAGACTACCTAACCAGATAACTACACAGGAAATATAATGCAATTACTATTTAAGAGAAAATAAGAGAGAAAGAGGAGGAGAGAGAGAGAGAGAGAGATTGGCCCACAATAACAAGAAGATCAATATAGTTGCGGAGAAACACTTACGCACAAGGGGAAACGATCGCATGCGCCTCGATATCCAGCTCCCGATTATCAGCAATGAGAACCGTTGAAGAGAGTGAACTGGATATGGTCGGCCTGCCTATTTATGCCCCACACACAATGCAATTCAATGGTCCCTACAATCTCATTGTTCATTGGACACAGGAATTCGGCTTCGCATTATAACAAAAGGTCATAGGTTGATTCATACAGGTGGGCTGTGACTGCTTCCAACTGTTCAGGTGGGTGGGATACTGGGTTTCCCGCCGCATGACTAAATAAGAACAAATAATAGTAAATGGACATAAACTTCTTATGTCCATAACTATTCGCACGAGCGATTAATCCGCTCCAAACCAACACCGGAATATTGCTATTTAAATACTCTTCCGATGGGTACCAAACACCACTGTATGACCCCTGTTAGACCCTTCGTACAATACAAAGAGGGATCTCTCTGTTCAGGAACATGCTATGTTAACTAAACTTTCAGAATCTATCAAAGGGACCATGATCTACAAAATACATTATATAGTGAAAATATGTAATGATTGAGTCGCACGCTACGATCACATAAACTCTACCGTAAATACGCATACCGTGCGCCTGCGGGTGCCCGCGACTGTGAGTATGCGCACATACGGGAGAGCGTACGCATGCGCAGCACGGACCTGTGTGAGGTGCAAATATGGTAGTGTGCATAGAGATATTTTTCTGACTTTGACAGGACCCATGGAGATTTCTCCACCCTGACTCTAGGGAATATTCCTTCTTCTCACATCCCCACAAAACATTCTCCAGACTAGATTATTGGCTAATACCTGCCTCTTCAATACATAGAATAATAGACTCCACCATAGCTAGTATTCTCATATCTGACCATGCCCCCATCACCTTGACAATAACATTATCCACACCCCGACAATACTCATACATCTGGAGATTCCCTGAATATCTCGCCACTTCTGAGGACTTCAAACTCTTTTTGTCACAATCATACCTCAATTACACACATGATAACGCAACACATATTAATCACATAAATCTCTTCTGGCAGGCCTCTAAACCCGTTCTTAGAGGGCAAATTATTTCAGATGTTGCCACCAGAAAGAGGCAACTTCGGGAAAGGATGACAGAGGCATCCCTCCAGGTCGCTTCGGCTTATTCCCAACTGTTGACTGATCCATCTGAGACTAACAGGACATTATATAAAGATACCAAACTGATACACGATACCCTCTGTGCTGAACAGGCCAAGCTATTCCTCTCCTTCCAATCTAACAAATATTTTCGCTGGGGCAATCGCCCAGGGAAGTTATTGGCAAACATGGTAAAAACCCATGCAACACCTAAACATATCTCCTCAATTAGACTGAAAAAGAGAACTGGCTGCGCTGAATTTCAGAAGGATTCAAATAACAAAGGAGAGAGCCAATGTATCAATATAAAAAGACAGCAGGTTTATTTAAAATATAATGTTAATTAGTAAAAATAATGATAAACAGACATATTGCATTAAGGATAACACAGTCCGGTGTCTCACAGTGTCAGCAGTATGTTGGACTTTCACAGAACTGCCTCTGTAAGTGTGATGTATTAACGTCCAAAATCCATACCAGGTATTAGCTGCCGTTCCTACTGCTCAGTATTGATGCATGAAGAAGTGTGATGTGACAGGTTCCAATGTGGGATCACATGAGGGGGCCAGTGAGTCCGTAAATGAACAATTACCTCTCCAGTGGGTTGGTCCGTCTACCGGGCGTCCCCGGACAGGAATCCTGCGTTACCCACACACAGCAGCAGTGTCACGGAGAGGAGAGCGGGCACCGCTCGGGAATCAGCTGGCTGTAGTGGTATGTGACGGCAGCGGCTATTGGAGATCTCAAAGCCGCCCGGAGTACGAGTGCTGAGATGGTAGCACGTATGAGACACCTGAACAGGTATTCAAGAGGCGGGTCCTAACGCGTTTCGTCACGCTCCACGTGACTTTTTCAAAGGTAAAAACCCATGCAACACCTAAACATATCTCCTCAATTAGAGACACAGGCAGCCCCCCTTCAGTGACACAGGAACAAATTAGCAACACTTTTCTGACTTTCTTTGAGAAATTGTACACCGCACCACCAGACCACCCTACGGCTGGCATGGACTTTCTGACACAGGCTAATCTCCCCACACTCTCTGAGAGCGATAGAGAATTTCTTACCAACCCCGTTACTGCTGCAGAGTTGGAATCGACTATCAAATCTCTAGCAAATGGGAAATCCCCAGGTCCTGACGGTATGTCGGCGGCCTATTACAAGCTACTTCTCCCACATTTAAGTGAACACCTCAGGCAACTGTATAATGCGCTCTTGACGGGACACCCTGCCCCGACAGGCTTTAACACAGCCCGAGTCATAGTCCTCCCTAAACCTAATAAAGACCATACATTAGTTTCATCCTACCGGCCAATCTCACTACTAAACCAAGACTTTAAAATATTCACAAAGATTCTTGCCTCCCGTCTCCAAGTGATTTTACCCAAACTGCTACATCCTGCCCAGACAGGATTCATGCGTAATAGACACTTAGTACATAACGTTCGCTCATTGCTGGCAGCCATGTATAAAATGCATAATTCATTAGAGCAGGACAATATGGTATTGAGCTGTGATGCAGATAAAGCCTTTGACCGAGTATCTTGGGCCCACATAGACAGATTACTTGGACTTCAAAATTTCGGTCCTGATTTTATTAAGGTATTTCACACCATCTATCAAACACCCCAGGCCTTTTTGACAGTAAATGGTCACAACTCGAGACTATTCTCCTTATATCGAGGTACCAGACAGGGATGCCCCTTATCCCCCCTCTTATTTAACTTGGTTTTGGACCCTCTCCTTCGCCATTTCTATAAAGAACACAGATGGCACGGTATAAAACTGGCCAATCATGAAATTAAATTCTCAGCATTCGCAGATGACATTTTACTTTATTTCAGCAACCCCCGAAAAGCTATACCACACTTACTCGACATTCTAGACTCATTCGAACTAGTTTCCGGATTTAAAATTAATCACTCCAAAACAGAAGCCTTGGCTTTCTTTCCCTCAATAAAAACAGGCTGGGGAGACGCGTTCCCATTTCACTGGGCCACAAACAATTGTATTACGTACCTAGGGATTATATTCCCTGATCACCCATCCAAGCTATACTCACTTAATTACCCCCCACTATTCGCTAGGACATATACAGATTTTGCCAGATGGACCCACCTCCCTCTCACGTATACTGGCAGGAGTCACTTATACAAAATGATAAGCTTCCCCCGCTTCCTTTATGTATTACAGATGCTCCCGCTGATTCCGCCCAAACACATGTTAGCTCAATTGGACAAAGCACTGTCCAAATTTATTTGGGCGGACAAGCACCCTCGATTCTCACTATTCAAATTACGCCAACCTCGTTCTCTTGGAGGCCTAAATTTACCATGCCTTCACTCGTATGCTTTAGCAGCCAACTACAGGATCGCTTTGGACTGGATTGGCGGTCGAGACATGTATGCCAACACACATCTGGAACAATCTTTTACCCCCTCTAAGACTTTGGTGTCCCTGTTACACACCACCCCTACTTCCATACCACACTGTGTGGCAGACAATATACTTGTCTACTCTACCTGTGTTGCCTGGCGACAGATTCGCTCACGACTAAAAATATCACGATATACATCGCTGTTCCTACCTCTATGGGGCAACCCAGACTTCAAGCCTCACACTACCTCCCCCATATTTCAGACTTGGTACGATGGAGGTCTAAAATATGTTCATCATTTTCTGCATACCGAAACTCTGACCATACTCACACACTCCCAAATTATAGCACGTTTCCCATCCTTACGAATCCCACTCTTTCCCTTTCTTCAAGCATGTAGCTATGCACAAAAGGTCACATCTTTACTATCTATACAAGACACCACCCATACCTTGGACAAAACACTACGACACACCCCAAATGGTAATTTCTCCACAGCGCTCATATACACACACTCCCGCACTCTATTAAATGTGGAATCTGGCTCAGTAGGCCTCCTAAAATGGAAACTGGAATTCCCAGATCTCACCATGAAGCTGATTCTAGAGGCCAACACCTACTTAGATAAAACACTAGGCTCAGTTTCATACTCAGAAATGCACCAGAAAATTCTACATAGAGCATATATTACTCCTAAGCTACGACACCTCATCGGAGCAGCCCCCTCATCTCATTGTTTCAAGTGCACTGCTCCAGAAGCAGACCTTGTACACTGTCTGTGGTCATGTCCCAAGGTACGTACACTTTGGCAGGCACTCCAATCATACATCACGACCGACTTACAGCTACAATTTACCATCACTAAGACGTGGGCATTCTGGGGCATATTCCCGAATCCACCCAACACCGGTCTGTCCAAGGGACAACGTATTTTATTAATTAAACTGGCGGCTGCTACCAAAAAGACGATCCTTTCACAATGGATCTCCACTGATCATATCCCCATCTCATTATTACACCCTAGGATCTCTCATCTATTCCATCTAGACTGGACCAATACTACTTTACAGAAAGACAAATTGACCGAGAAATACTTCCATATTTGGCTACCTTATATCCGGACCCTCCCCCAGGTTACAAAGGAAGCCCTACGGAAATGTTTCAAAGACACTAGGTGGTACTTGCTAGAGACCCTAGACTCCGTAGCCCCTTTTTGAGCTTAAGGCATTGTACCTTTTCCACATACCAGCCAGGTCTCCTCCAATTTTGATATTGATTTACTTCCTCTACTGTTCCAACGCTAGTACTACCTAGGGCTTACACGGAGTATAATTATAATTATAATTATAATTGTTGTTCTTAAATGTCTATGCTGCAATGGCTATGTAATGCATGCTGTATCATTTTGTCTTGTTGTTAACTCACCGGTCAATAAAAACTTTTGAAAAAAAAAAAAAAAAGAACACTGTGCCCAAGGTAAGACCGTTTCACTTACTGAATGAAACTAAAATAAGTTATCCTTTCAAAATGCCTTCAAGTATATGAAGCCAGTTCAGATTTCACATTGTAGTTCTTTCACATACAGGGGGAGATGTGTCAAAGAGCAGAGAAAGATAAAGTAGCAATCGATCAGCTGATTGGTTACATTGGGAAACTTCTACACTTTATCTCTCCAGTGCTTGATAGATCCCCCATAATGTGAGAAGTTGGTCATTGTGTACATAGGCCTGATTCAGGTTGGTTAGCGGAGTAGAAATATCACCAGGAATATGGCGTCTGCGGAATAGAAATATCACCGGGAGAATGGCACCTGCGCAGTAGAGAAATCACTGGGAGAATGGCGGCTGCGCAGTAGCTATATCACCAGGAGAATGGCGCCTGCGCAGTAGCTATATCACCAGGAGAATGGCGGCTGCGCAGTAGAGGAATCACTGGGAGAATGGCGCCTGCGCAGTAAATAAATCAGCGGGAGAATGGCGCATGCGCAGTAGATAAATCACCGGGAGAATGGCGCCTGCACGGTAGATAAATCAACGGGATAATGGTGCCTGCGCAGTAGATAAATCACTGGGAGAATGGCAGCTGCGCAGTAGATAAATCACCGGGAGAATGGCGGCTGTGCAGTAGAGAAATCACTGGGAGAATGGCTGCTGCGCAGTAGATAAATCACCGGGAGAATGGCGGCTGCGCAGCAGATAAATCACCGGGAGAATGGCGCCTGCACAGTAGATAAATCACCGGGAGAATGGCAGCTGCGCCGTAGTGAAATCACTGGGAGAATGGCGGCTGCGCGTAGAGAAGTCACCAGGAATATGGTGCCTGCGCAGTAGAGAAATCACCGGGAGAATGGCGCCTGCGCAGTAGAGAAATCACCAGGAGAATGGTGCCTGTGCAGTAGATAAATCACTGGGAGAATGGCGCCTGCGCAGTAGATAAATCACCAGGAGAATGGCGGCTGCGCTGTAGTGAAATCACCAGGAGAATGGCGGCTGCGCCGTAGAGAAGTCACCAGGAATGTAGCGCCTGCGCAGTAGATAAATCACTGGGAGAATGGCGCCTGCGCAGTAGATAAATCACCGGGAGAATGGCGCCTGCGCAGTAGAGAAATCACTGGGAGAATGGCGGCTGCGCAGTAGAGAAATCACTGGGAGAATGGTGGCTGCGCAGTAGATAAATCACTGGGAGAATGGCGCCTGCGCAGTAGATAAATCACCGGGATAATGGCGGCTGCGCAATAGATAAATCACCGGGAGAATGGTGCATGCGCAGTAGATAAATCACTGGGATAATGGCACCTGCGCAGTAGATAAATCACCGGGAGAATGGCGCCTGCGCAGTAGAGAAATCACTGGGAGAATGGCGCCTGCGCAGTAGATAAATCACCGGGAGAATGGCGCCTGCGCAGTAGAGAAATCACTGGGAGAATGGCGCCTGCGCAGTAGAGAAATCACTGGGAGAATGGCGGCTGCGCAGTAGAGAAATCACTGAGAGAGTGGCGGCTGTGCAGTAGATAAATCATTTCGAGAATGGTGCCTGCGCAGTAGATAAATCACAGAGAGAATGGCGGCTGCGCAGTAGAGGAATCACTGGGAGAAGGCGGCTGCGCAGTAGATAAATCACCGGGAGAATGGCGCCTGCGCAGTAGATAAATCATCGGGAGAATGGCGCCTGCGCAGTAGATAAATCACCGGGAGAATGGCGCCTGCGCAGTAGAGAAATCACCGGGAGAATGGCGGCTGCGCAGTAGATAAATCACCGGGAGAATGGCGGCTGCGCAGTAGATAAATCACTGGGAGAATGGCGCCTGCGCAGCAGATAAATCACTAGGAGAATGGCGCCTGCGCAGTAGATAAATCACTGGGAGAATGGTGCCTGCGCAGTAAATAAATCAGTGGGAGAATGGCGCCTGCGCAGTAGATAAATCACCGGGAGAATGGCGGCTGCACAGTAGATAAATCACAGAGAGAATGGCGGATGCGCCGTAGTGAAATCACTGGGAAAATGGCGGCTGCGCCGTAGAGAAGTCACCAGGAATATGGCGCCTGCGCAGTAGAGAAATCACCGGGAGAATGGCGCCTGCGCAGTAGATAAATCACCAGGAGAATGGCGCCTGCGCAGTAGATAAATCACCGGGAGAATGGCGGCTGCGCCGTAGTGACATCACCAGGAGAATGGCGGCTGCGCCATAGAGAAGTCACCAGGAATATAGCACCTGCGCAGTAGATAAATCACCGGGAGAATGGCGCCTGCGCAGTAGATAAATCACCGGGAGAATGGCGCCTGCGCAGTAGAGAAATCACTGGGAGAATGGCGGCTGCGCAGTAGAGAAATCCCTGGGAGAATGGCGGCTGCGCAGTAGATAAATCACTGGGAGAATGGTGCCTGCGCAGTAGATAAATCACCGGGATAATGGCGGCTGCGCAGTAGATAAATCACCGGGAGAATGGTGCATGCGCAGTAGATAAATCACTGGGACAATGGCACCTGTGCAGTAGATAAATCACCGGGAGAATGGCGCCTGCGCAGTAGAGAAATCACCGGGAGAATGGCGGCTGCGCAGTAGAGGAATCACCGGGAGAATGGCGGCTGCGCAGTAGAGAAATCACTGGGAGAATGGCGCCTGCGCAGCAGATAAATCACTTGGAGAATGGCGCCTGCGCAGTAGATAAATCACTGGGAGAATGGCGCCTGCGCAGTAAATAAATCAGCGGGAGAATGGCGCCTGCGCAGTAGTTAAATCACCGGGAGAATGGCGGCTGCACAGTAGATAAATCACCGAGAGAATGGCGGCTGCGCCGTAGTGAAATCACTGGGAGAATGGCGGCTGCGCCGTAGAGAAGTCACCAGGAATATGGCGCCTGCGCAGTAGAGAAATCACCGGGAGAATGGCGCCTGCGCAGTAGATAAATCACCAGGAGAATGGCGCCTGCGCAGTAGATAAATCACTGGGAGAATGGCGCCTGCGCAGTAGATAAATCACCGGGAGAATGGCGGCTGCGCCGTAGTGACATCACCAGGAGAATGGCGGCTGCGCCGTAGAGAATTCACCAGGAATATAGCGCCTGCGCAGTAGATAAATCACCGGGAGAATGGCGCCTGCGCAGTAGATAAATCACCGGGAGAATGGCGCCTGCGCAGTAGAGAAATCACTGGGAGAATGGCGGCTGCGCAGTAGAGAAATCCCTGGGAGAATGGCGGCTGCGCAGTAGATAAATCACTGGGAGAATGGCGCCTGCGCAGTAGATAAATCACCGGGATAATGGCTGCTGCGCAGTAGATAAATCACCGGGAGAATGGCGCCTGCGCAGTAGATAAATCACTGGGAGAATGGCGCCTGCGCAGTAGATAAATCACTGGGAGAATGGCGCCTGCGCAGTAGAGAAGTCACCAGGAATATGGCGCCTGCGCAGTAGAGAAATCACCGGGAGAATGGCGCCTGCGCAGTAGATAAATCACCAGGAGAATGGCGCCTGCGCAGTAGATAAATCACCGGGAGAATGGCGGCTGCGCCGTAGTGACATCACCAGGAGAATGGCGGCTGCGCCGTAGAGAAGTCACCAGGAATATAGCACCTGCGCAGTAGATAAATCACAGGGAGAATGGCGCCTGCGCAGTAGATAAATCACCGGGAGAATGGCGCCTGCGCAGTAGAGAAATCACTGGGAGAATGGCGGCTGCGCAGTAGAGAAATCCCTGGGAGAATGGCGGCTGCGCAGTAGATAAATCACTGGGAGAATGGTGCCTGCGCAGTAGATAAATCACCGGGATAATGGCGGCTGCGCAGTAGATAAATCACCAGGAGAATGGTGCATGCGCAGTAGATAAATCACTGGGACAATGGCACCTGTGCAGTAGATAAATCACCGGGAGAATGGCGCCTGCGCAGTAGAGAAATCACCGGGAGAATGGCGGCTGCGCAGTAGAGGAATCACCGGGAGAATGGCGGCTGCGCAGTAGAGAAATCACTGAGAGAATGGCGCCTGCGCAGCAGATAAATCACTTGGAGAATGGCGCCTGCGCAGTAGATAAATCACTGGGAGAATGGCGCCTGCGCAGTAAATAAATCAGCGGGAGAATGGCGCCTGCGCAGTAGTTAAATCACCGGGAGAATGGCGGCTGCACAGTAGATAAATCACCGAGAGAATGGCGGCTGCGCCGTAGTGAAATCACTGGGAGAATGGCGGCTGCGCCGTAGAGAAGTCACCAGGAATATGGCGCCTGCGCAGTAGAGAAATCACCGGGAGAATGGCGCCTGCGCAGTAGATAAATCACCAGGAGAATGGCGCCTGCGCAGTAGATAAATCACTGGGAGAATGGCGCCTGCGCAGTAGATAAATCACCGGGAGAATGGCGGCTGCGCCGTAGTGACATCACCAGGAGAATGGCGGCTGCGCCGTAGAGAATTCACCAGGAATATAGCGCCTGCGCAGTAGATAAATCACCGGGAGAATGGCGCCTGCGCAGTAGATAAATCACCGGGAGAATGGCGCCTGCGCAGTAGAGAAATCACTGGGAGAATGGCGGCTGCGCAGTAGAGAAATCCCTGGGAGAATGGCGGCTGCGCAGTAGATAAATCACTGGGAGAATGGCGCCTGCGCAGTAGATAAATCACCGGGATAATGGCGGCTGCGCAGTAGATAAATCACCGGGAGAATGGCGCCTGTGCAGTAGATAAATCACTGGGAGAATGGCGCCTGCGCAGTAGATAAATCACTGGGAGAATGGCGCCTGCGCAGTAGAGAAATCACCGGGAGAATGGCGCCTGCACAGTAGATAAATCACCGGGAGAATGGCGCCTGCGCAGTAGAGAAATCACTGGGAGAATGGCGGCTGCGCAGTAGAGAAATCACTGGGAGAATGGCGGCTGCGCAGTAGAGAAATCACCGGGAGAATGGCGCCTGCACAGTAGATAAATCACCGGGAGAATGGCGCCTGCGCAGTAGAGAAATCACTGGGAGAATGGCGGCTGCGAAGTAGAGAAATCACTGGGAGAATGGCGCCTGCGCAGCAGATAAATCACCGGGAGAATGGCGCCTGCGCAGTAGAGAAATCACTGGGAGAATGGCGGCTGCGCAGTAGAGAAATCACTGGGAGAATGGCGCCTGCGCAGTAGATAAATCATTTCGAGAATGGCGCCTGCGCAGTAGATTAATCACCGGGAGAATGGCGGCTGCGCAGTAGAGGAATCACTGGGAGAAGGCGGCTGCGCAGTAGATAAATCACCGGGAGAATGGCGCCTGCACAGTAAATAAATCACCGGGAGAATGGCGCCTGCGCAGTAGATAAATCACCGGGAGAATGGCGCCTGCACAGTAGAGAAATCACCGGGAGAATGGCGGCTGCGCAGTAGATAAATCACCAGGAGAATGGCGGCTGCGCAGTAGAGAAATCACTGGGAGAATGGCGCCTGCGCAGTAGATAAATCACTAGGAGAATGGCGCCTGCGCAGTAGATAAATCACTGGGAGAATGGCGCCTGCGCAGTAAATAAATCAGCGGGAGAATGGCGCCTGCGCAGTAGATAAATCACCAGGAGAATGGCGGCTGCACAGTATATAAATCACCGGGAGAATGGCGGCTGCGCCGTAGTGAAATCACTGGGAGAATGGCGGCTGCGCCGTAGAGAAATCACCAGGAATATGGCGCCTGCGCAGTAGAGAAATCACCGGGAGAAAGGCGCCTGCGCAGTAGATAAATCACCAGGAGAATGGCGCCTGCGCAGTAGATAAATCACTGGGAGAATGGCGCCTGCGCAGTACATAAATCACCGGGAGAATGGCAGCTGCGCAGTAGAGAAATCACCAGGAGAATGGCGCCTGCGCAGTAGATAAATCACTGGGAGAATGGTGGCTGCGCAGTAGAGAAATCACCGGGAGAATGGCGCCTGCGCAGTAGAGAAATCACTGGGAGAATGGCGCCTGCGCAGTAGATAAATCACTGGGAGAATGGCGGCTGCGCAGTAGAGAAATCACCAGGAGAATGGCGCCTGCGCCGTAGAGAAGTCACCAGGAATATGGAGCCTGCGCAGTAGAGGAATCACCGGGAGAATGGCGGCTGCGCAGTAGATAAATCACCAGGAGAATTTCGCCTGCACAGTAGATAAATCACCGGGAGAATGGCGGCTGCGCCGTAGAGAAGTCACCAGGAATATTGTGCCTGCGCAGTAGAGAAATCACCGTGAGAATGGCGCCTGCGCAGTAGATAAATCACTGGGATAATGGCGCCTGAGCAGTAGATAAATCACTGGGAGAATGGAGCCTTCGCAGTAAATAAATCAGCGGGAGAATGGCGCATGCACAGTTGATAAATCACTTGGAGAAGGGCGCCTGCACAGTAGATAAATCACCGGGAGAATGGCTCCGGCGCAGTAGAGGAATCACCGGGAGAATGGTGGCTGCGCAGTAGAGAAATCACTGGGAGAATGGCGGTGCGCAGTAGAGAAATCACTGGGAGAATGGCGGCTGCGCAGTAGAGAAATCACCGGGAGAATGGCGCCTGCACAGTAGATAAATCACCGGCAGAATGGCGCCTGCGCAGTAGATAAATCACCGGGAGAATGGCGGCTGCGCAGTAGAGAAATCACTGGGAGAATGGCGGCTGCGCAGTAGAGAAATCACCGGGAGAATGGCGCCGGAGCAGTAGATAAATTACCTGGAGAATGGCGGCTGCGCAGTAGAGAAATCACTGGGAGAATGGCGCCTGCGCAGTAGAGAAATCACCGGGAGAATGGCGCCTGCGCAGTAGATAAATCACAGGGAGAATGGCGCCCGTGCAGTAGATAAATCACCAGGAGAATGGTGGCTGTGCAGTAGATAAATCACCGGGAGAATGGCGTCTGCGCAGTAGATAAATCACCGGGAGAATGGCGCCTGCGCAGTAGATAAATCACAGGGAGAATGGTGGCTGCGCAGTAGAGAAATCACCAGGAGAATGGCGCCTGCGCAGTAGATAAATCACTGGGAGAATGGCGGCTGCGCAGTAGAGAAATCACCGGGAGAATGGCGCCTGCGCAGTAGAGAAATCACTGGGAGAATGGCGGCTGCGAAGTAGAGAAATCACTGGGAGAATGGCGCCTGCGCAGCAGATAAATCACCGGGAGAATGGCGCCTGCGCAGTAGAGAAATCACTGGGAGAATGGCGGCTGCGCAGTAGAGAAATCACTGGGAGAATGGCGCCTGCGCAGTAGATAAATCATTTCGAGAATGGCGCCTGCGCAGTAGATTAATCACCGGGAGAATGGCGGCTGCGCAGTAGAGGAATCACTGGGAGAAGGCGGCTGCGCAGTAGATAAATCACCGGGAGAATGGCGCCTGCACAGTAAATAAATCACCGGGAGAATGGCGCCTGCGCAGTAGATAAATCACCGGGAGAATGGCGCCTGCACAGTAGAGAAATCACCGGGAGAATGGCGGCTGCGCAGTAGATAAATCACCAGGAGAATGGCGGCTGCGCAGTAGAGAAATCACTGGGAGAATGGCGCCTGCGCAGCAGATAAATCACCGGGAGAATGGCGCCTGCGCAGTAGAGAAATCACTGGGAGAATGGCGGCTGCGCAGTAGAGAAATCACTGGGAGAATGGCGCCTGCGCAGTAGATAAATCATTTCGAGAATGGCGCCTGCGCAGTAGATTAATCACCGGGAGAATGGCGGCTGCGCAGTAGAGGAATCACTGGGAGAAGGCGGCTGCGCAGTAGATAAATCACCGGGAGAATGGCGCCTGCACAGTAAATAAATCACCGGGAGAATGGCGCCTGCGCAGTAGATAAATCACCGGGAGAATGGCGCCTGCACAGTAGAGAAATCACCGGGAGAATGGCGGCTGCGCAGTAGATAAATCACCAGGAGAATGGCGGCTGCGCAGTAGAGAAATCACTGGGAGAATGGCGCCTGCGCAGTAGATAAATCACTAGGAGAATGGCGCCTGCGCAGTAGATAAATCACTGGGAGAATGGCGCCTGCGCAGTAAATAAATCAGCGGGAGAATGGCGCCTGCGCAGTAGATAAATCACCAGGAGAATGGCGGCTGCACAGTATATAAATCACCGGGAGAATGGCGGCTGCGCCGTAGTGAAATCACTGGGAGAATGGCGGCTGCGCCGTAGAGAAATCACCAGGAATATGGCGCCTGCGCAGTAGAGAAATCACCGGGAGAAAGGCGCCTGCGCAGTAGATAAATCACCAGGAGAATGGCGCCTGCGCAGTAGATAAATCACTGGGAGAATGGCGCCTGCGCAGTACATAAATCACCGGGAGAATGGCAGCTGCGCAGTAGAGAAATCACCAGGAGAATGGCGCCTGCGCAGTAGATAAATCACTGGGAGAATGGTGGCTGCGCAGTAGAGAAATCACCGGGAGAATGGCGCCTGCGCAGTAGAGAAATCACTGGGAGAATGGCGCCTGCGCAGTAGATAAATCACTGGGAGAATGGCGGCTGCGCAGTAGAGAAATCACCAGGAGAATGGCGCCTGCGCCGTAGAGAAGTCACCAGGAATATGGAGCCTGCGCAGTAGAGGAATCACCGGGAGAATGGCGGCTGCGCAGTAGATAAATCACCAGGAGAATTTCGCCTGCACAGTAGATAAATCACCGGGAGAATGGCGGCTGCGCCGTAGAGAAGTCACCAGGAATATTGTGCCTGCGCAGTAGAGAAATCACCGTGAGAATGGCGCCTGCGCAGTAGATAAATCACTGGGATAATGGCGCCTGAGCAGTAGATAAATCACTGGGAGAATGGAGCCTTCGCAGTAAATAAATCAGCGGGAGAATGGCGCATGCACAGTTGATAAATCACTTGGAGAAGGGCGCCTGCACAGTAGATAAATCACCGGGAGAATGGCTCCGGCGCAGTAGAGGAATCACCGGGAGAATGGTGGCTGCGCAGTAGAGAAATCACTGGGAGAATGGCGGTGCGCAGTAGAGAAATCACTGGGAGAATGGCGGCTGCGCAGTAGAGAAATCACCGGGAGAATGGCGCCTGCACAGTAGATAAATCACCGGCAGAATGGCGCCTGCGCAGTAGATAAATCACCGGGAGAATGGCGGCTGCGCAGTAGAGAAATCACTGGGAGAATGGCGGCTGCGCAGTAGAGAAATCACCGGGAGAATGGCGCCGGAGCAGTAGATAAATTACCTGGAGAATGGCGGCTGCGCAGTAGAGAAATCACTGGGAGAATGGCGCCTGCGCAGTAGAGAAATCACCGGGAGAATGGCGCCTGCGCAGTAGATAAATCACAGGGAGAATGGCGCCCGTGCAGTAGATAAATCACCAGGAGAATGGTGGCTGTGCAGTAGATAAATCACCGGGAGAATGGCGTCTGCGCAGTAGATAAATCACCGGGAGAATGGCGCCTGCGCAGTAGATAAATCACAGGGAGAATGGTGGCTGCGCAGTAGAGAAATCACCAGGAGAATGGCGCCTGCGCAGTAGATAAATCACTGGGAGAATGGCGGCTGCGCAGTAGAGAAATCACCGGGAGAATGGCGGCTGCGCAGTAGATAAATCACCGGGAGAATGGCGGCTGCGCAGTAGATAAATCACCAGGAGAATGGCGCCTGCGCAGTAGATAAATCACTGGGAGAATGGCGGCTGCGCAGTAGAGAAATCACCGGGAGAATGGCGCCTGCGCAGTAGAGAAATCACTGGGAGAATGGCGCCTGCGCAGTAGATAAATCACTGGGAGAATGGCGCCTGCGCAGTAGAGGAATCACTGGGAGAATGGCGCCTGCACAGTAGATAAATCACCGGCAGAATGGCGCCTGCGCAGTAGATAAATCACCGGGAGAATGGCGCCTGCGCAGTAGATAAATCACCGGGAGAATGGTGCCGGCGCAGTAGAGAAATCACCGGGAGAATGGCGGCTGCGTAGTAGAGAAATCACTGGGAGAATGGCGCCTGCGCACTAGAGAAATCACCGGGAGAATGGCAGCTGCGCAGTAGATAAATCACCGGGAGAATGGCGGCTGCGCAGTAGATAAATTACTGGGAGAATGGCGCCTGCGCAGTAGATAAATCCCTGGGAGAATGGCGCCTGCGCAAGAGATAAATCACTGGGAGAATGGCGGCTGCGCAGTAGAGAAATCACCGGGAGAATGGCGGCAGCGCACTAGAGAAATCACTGGGAGAATGGCGGCTGCGCAGTAGAGAAATCACTGGGAGAATGGCGGCTGCGCAGTAGAGAAATCAGTGGGAGAATGGCGACTGCGCAGTAGAGAAATCACTGGGAGAATGGTGCCTGCGCAGTAGATAAATCACCGGGAGAATGGTGCCTGCGCAGTAGATATATCACCAGGAGAATGGCGGCTGCGCAGTAGAGAAATCACTGGGAGAATGGCGCCTGCGCAGTAGATAAATCACCGGGAGAATGGCGCCTGCGCAGTAGATAAATCAGTGGGAGAATGGCGGCTGCGCAGTAGAGAAATCACTGGGAGAATGGCGGCTGCACAGTAGAGAAATCACCGGGAGAATGGCGGCTGCGCAGTAGATAAATCACTGGGATAATGGCGGCTGCGCAGTAGATAAATCACTGGGATAATGGGGCCTGCGCAGTAGAGGAGTCACCTGGAGAATGGCGCCTGCGCAGTAAATAAATCACCGGGAGAATGACGGCTGCGCAGTAGATAAATCACCGGGAGAATGGCGCCTGCGCAGTAGAGGAGTCACCGGGAGAACGGCACAGGTGGAATACTCAGGGAGACCTGCACATGTGTAGTAGACTACTGTGCATGATGCCAGAGAGAGGGGTCCACACAGACACTGCGCACAGCCGCCATCCCCCCCCCCCTTCCCCCCTCCTCGCTTAATCTGCTCCATGGGGAACCTAGAGGAACATCACAGAAACTGCCAGACAGATAGGGCCCTGATCGAATATAACCCATTGCCCCAAAGCTGTGAGGCACAATGCTAACCACTGTGCTACATAAGAGAAACATGAAGGATGGAACGGGTGGTCTTCTGTTTGCCGGCGATCGGGCTCCCGGCGCTCAGTATACCGGCGCCGGGAGCCCGACAGCCGGCATACCGACACTTATTTTCCCTCGTGGGGGTCCACGACCCCCATAGAGGGAGAATAAAATAGTGTGGCGCGCGTAGCGCGCCACCGTGCCCGTAGCGTGGCGAGCGCAGCGAGCCCGCAAGGGGCTCATTTGCGCTCGCCAAGCTGTCGGTAAGCCGGCGGTCGGGCTCCCGGCGCCGGGATGCTGGTCGCCGGGAGCCCGACCGCCGGCCTGCCGTAGTGAACCCGGATGGAACCCGGCTTCTAATGTTCCGAATGGGGCAACTTGCAGATTCCGCTGGAAAATGAGCAATTACAGCCCGTATAACAATGGTGAAATGGTAAAGTTGGTGTCCAAGTATAATGGCCAATGCTGAGGTTCCTGACAGCCCCTGGCTGTAGCTATTACTCCAGAGTGATACGCCACGCTTCTGTTATATAGGGGGTCACTTCGTTCCTCTTAAAAGATCCTCCTAAGTTCCAGTTTCCCCTAATCAAGAATCTGCATGTGACTAGCCAAAGTGCCGTTACATACAGTATCTTAATTGTTGCGTTTGCATACTTAGGGGGGAATTCAATTGTTTGAAAAGTCGCTTTTGTGTCTGTTTTTTTCCTGTCCATTAGAAATGAAAAAACAGACATCCAACTGACTTTTCAAACAATTGAATACCCCCCCCCCCCCAGTGTTTCTCTCTTGGCAAGGAAGGGGTTAGTGGGAGCCTAATGCATTACTATTTGTGATGCGAGTACCCTGTGATAGAATGTTCTGTTCTGCCGTGTACTGCGCCTCTGGAGCGATCCATTAAGGCTCCGTCTCCCCTGCGCTGAGTGCTCCTACCATCCTGCAATTTCACTGAACACCCTCCATTTCCACCTATTTCTACACATTCCAAACAGAATGCCACGATGACTCATGAAGCCGCATGAATGAGGCTTTTGTGCAGACCTGATGGGGAAAATGGAATACAGCGGATGCCACCAATATTGTACATATTCGGCTGAATATTCTATAGAAACTGAAAATGCTCTTAAAATCACCAAGTAAAAATAATTGATGTAGAATGTAAAAAAACACGAGCACGACAGTTCTTTCTTAAACAAGTCAGTGTTTTATCCCCTATTCTCCGCACACGGATATATATATATAAAGCTGAAGAGGGATAAAAATGATGTCATCACATTGTCATGTCTGACCTCTGACCCCTCCCACCAGTGTCAGTGATGTCAGGCCCAGAGATCTCTGGGATAACCAGGGCCGATTCTAGCCAATCTGGCTCCCGGTGCGAACACAAAATGCATGCAGGGGGTGGTCTTGCCCAAAAAAATGGGCGTGGTCTTGCAGGATAATACTACTTTATTAATACTAGGTGATTCTTCACACCGTCGTAAGGGGCTACGCCCTCTTAACCTTTGCGCGCCCTTGTGGCGTGCAATATTTGTATTATGTGGAGTATTACCTCTAATCATAATTGTGTGAGTGGTTAAATATTGCACGGACAAAGGGCATGCAATGGTTAAGTGGTCGTAGCCCCTTGCAACGGCGTGAACAGCGCACGCAGGGCCTGATGAATCACCTAGTAGGTGCTGTGGTTGGGGGAGTGGCGGGTGCGAGGGAGACGTGGATGGGGGAGGGCGTCTGGGGGTGCCGCGGGTGGGGGAGTGGTGGTTATGGCGGTGCAGCATGTGGGGGAGGGGCTGGTGCAGTGGTGCCATCGGTGGGGGAGGGGCGTTTGCCGCGGGTGGGGGTCTGGAGCCACCGCTGGTGGGGGATGAGCGGTTGCGGGGGTACCACAGGTGGGGGAGGGGTGGGTGCGGTGGTGCCACGGGTGGGGAAGGGGCGGGTGCGGGGGTGCTGCGGGTGTGGGAGGGGGTCCAGAGCCACCACAGGTGGTGTAGGGTGGGGTGTGGGGGTGCCGCAGACGGGGCCCGGACGTACTGCAAGTGGGGGAGGGGCAGGTGCTGCGGGTGGGGGAGGGGGTCCGGAGCCACTGTGGGTGCTGGAGGGAGGTTGTGGGGGTGCCGCGGATGGGGGCCGGAGGTACTGCAAGTGGGGGAGGGGCAGGTAATGCTTCTCCTGCTTCTCCTCCTGTCAGCAGCTAAGCTGCTGTCCTCCCTTTGGCAGTGGCTCTCCCGGAGACTCGCACAGCAGCCAGTTACTATTGTTAGTGCCGGTGTCCCAACGCGCCGCATTACAGGGAAGAAGAAGCGCTGCTCCCAGCAGCCCTTTAGCGCCGGAATGCTTCTGCGCTAAGGGCTGCTGGGAGCTGTAGTTTATTTAGTGCGTGTACTTCCCTGTAATACAGCGCGTTGGGACTCCGGCGCTAACAATAGTGACTGGCTGGTAGAACTGACTCACTGAATCAGTGTAAAAGGTGAGAGTGCTGTGCATTGTCAGTGACACTGCACACCCACTGCACTGCACTGTCACCTTTTACATTGATTCAGCGTCCAGACATTACCCTCCGCGATATCACCCACTCTATCCGTTACATTAGCCATCTCAGGGATTGCAGGCCGGCAGCCCAGGTGCTGTGTTGCGGAGTCAGGGCCTCTGGGGATCTGTGCGCGGCTGTGGCGGGGAGGCACTTCTGTGACATCACGCGCAGAGGAGGCTCCGGGGCTCAGAGAGTATGCGGCGCAGGGAGGGCTATAAAAGCCTTCTGCTGCACCGCTTTCATACACATCTATGCCGGTGGCCGCAGCAGCTCTTGTTCCACCTGCGCTGCGGCTAGGGAGTGGGGATTGTTGATGGCGGAGGGGGCAGGCGGACTGGCAGCAGGACATAGGACGCTGCAGTAAAAGGATGTTTTCCCTATCTACAGTGCAGAGACTTGCTGCAGATGCAGTGGCATACCCTCCAGCTGCACCTTTTTGGCAGGTACAGGACCTTTTTTTTGTAGTCTGTACCGATTTCTGGCTCTCCAAACGTCCAATTGAAAGTATAGGGAAAGGGGCGTGGCTACGCCACTTTACCTGTGGCCACACCCCCTTTTTGAATATGTATCAATGTTTATGTGTAAAGTGTTGGAGGGTGTGTTGCTGCAGATGCAGGTGGACTATTTTGGGGTGTGGGGCTGGAGCTGCAGCTCCATCAGCCCCATTGTTAATCCTGCTCTGGGAACACACAGCAGACAAAGGGCAGAGCCTCCCATTGGATGTAACCTGTGTGGGAGGGCGTTTCTCGCCCAATCAGCTGTGGAGTGGGTGTGATACCCAATGAGAGCTCCGAGCCACGCCCAGCGTTATCCACACAGTCACAGAGTGACAGATCTGGGCTATTATATTATTAATATCTCCTATATAATAGCCCTATTCTGTGACCTTGTGATTCATTTGCTAACGCTGGGCGGAGTCACAACAGTGGGCGGAGTTATTCAAATGAGTCACAGAGATCTGGCCAAATCTACAGGAGACTAGGAGCAGAAGCAGATAGCATGGGCATTGGGCATGTCACAGGCAGGGGTGCATACCTCCCAGCTTTCTGCAGGAGCTTTATCCAGGCAGAAGGAGGGAAACACACTCGGCGAAAAGGGGGCGTGGCTTCACGGGAGGGCCCCATTTCATACTTGCCTACCTGACCCTCTCCATGAGGGAGAAAATGCTCTGTTCCTGGACTTTCCTGGTAATGTATGATTGCCATCACCTGTGGTGAAACATCTTTCTTATCAATTAGCTAGCTCACCACAGGTGATGGCAATCATACATTACCAGGAAAGTCCAGGAACAGAGCATTTTCTCCCTCATGGAGAGGGTCAGGTAGGCAAGTATGCCCCATTTTCGTCAGTGAGGGGGCATGCCCAGCGCTCTGTGAGCTGCTGCCATGCCCCAGGGGCTGATTATGAGTCCGGGGGGCACAGGGCACTTGAGACAGGGGAGCCCTATCTCATTGCTGTGCCTGCTGTGGGTTGGGGGCGTGGCCTAATCGCGCCCGCGTGGCCACGCCCCCTTATGCAAATTCCGATTTTTATTTTTATTTTTTTTATGGGATTTTGGCCCCTCAGCTAGGGCTAAATCCAGAGGAGGTGGTCGCTCCCCCTACACACCCGCACAGGGAGAAGAAAGCAGGGAGACTGCTGCCTCCCTGCACCACCACAGACCTGCCAATATGCAGCAGCGTGTGCTGACTGTAGCACAATGCTGCCGCTGTTGCTGGCAGGATGGGGGAGCTTCTGAGCTGGGACAGAGCAACTCCAGCCGGGGGGCCCCCTAAAACTGTGGGGCCAACGGTACGTATCCCCTGGCCACCCCCCCCCCCCCCTAATCCGGCTCTGCTGCTGGAACCCCCCCCGTAATCCGTACCCCCTGATGCCCCCTCTCCCTCTGTCTCCACTATTCACCGCTGCTCTGCTAAGCAGAACAGCGAGTACAGGAGCTTTCCAACTGCCCCCCCCCCACCGCCGGACACTGCGACCCGCGGGTGGGACAGCGGGACAGACCCCAAAAAATGGGACTGTCCCGCGAAAATCGGGACATTTGGGAGGTATGGGGGTGTGTGAGGGGTATGTCATACAGACAGACGGGCACCGGCTCACTGTGTGCTTGACCCCCCACATCGGCATACTCAGCAGGGTCTCTCTGGTGCGGAGGAGCGTCACTTTCTGACACACTCCACGCTTCTTAGCTGCAGTTTAGTGAGGCACCTGCCGCTGTGCAGGTTCCATACTGCCTCTGTTATCTCCAGCCCCGGCAACCCCACCGCTAGCTGCAGCGCTGCCACCCGCAGTGGAGTGCGCCCAGCTCATTCACACGCTTTAGCTGGCGGGTAGCGCTGCAGAAATCCGAGCTGCTTGCAGGCTCTGACCCACTCCTCCCTCCAGCCGCAGCGTCTCCTGGGAGCTAACCAGTCACTCCCAGTCTCCCCTTACCACAGTGCCCGGAAGCCGTGAGGTCCGCGCCACGTGCATGCTATGACCCCCTCCTCCCTCCAGCCGCAGCATCTCCTGGGGGCTAACCAGTCACTCCCAGTCTCCCCTTACCACAGTGCCCGGAAGCCGTGAGGTCCGCGCCACGTGCATGCTATGACCCCCTCCTCCCTCCAGCCGCAGCATCTCCTGGGGGCTAACCAGTCATTTCCAGTCTCACCTTACCACAGTGCCCGGCAGCTGCGCGAGGTCTGCGGTGTGTGACTGAGGAGGGGGGGAGGGATGCGGACTGGCAGAGAAAGCAGGACTCCAGCCTGAGAGAGTCAGCCATGCCAAGTCTCCAGCAGCAGCAGATCCCAACAGGTTGGAATGGAACAGCAGCAGCCAGCAGCAGTGACTCCGGTAAGACACATCTGTCTGTCACCACTGTTTTGTCCCTAATACCAATCTCTCCCGTACCCTGTGTTCTGTCATGTCCCTGTCACCCCTGGCCTTGCCCTGCCACCCTTATTCTGGCCCTTTCACCCTTATCCTGGCCCTTTCACCCTTATCCTGGCCCTGTCACCCTTATGCTGGCCCTGTTACCCCTATACTGGCCCTGTCACCCCTGTGCTTGCCCTGTCAACCCTATACTGGCCCCGTCACCCCTGTCTTGGTCCTGCCACCCCTACCCTGGCCCTGTCACCCCTATCCTGTCCCTATCATTTCTGTCCTGGCCCTGTCACCCCTGTCCTGGCCCCGTCACCCCTGTCCTGGCCCCGTCACCCCTGTCCTGGCACCGTCACCCCTGTCCTGGCCCCGTCAACCCTGTACTGACCCTGTCACCCCTGTCCTGGCCCTGTTACTGCATACCCTCCAACTACCTTTTATGGCATGTACAGTACCCGCAGCGCCTCCAGACCTCTCCCCAATGCACTACACCTCCACACCTTCCCCTCCACCACATGCGGCACTCCACCCCTCCCCCACATGCTGTGCCTCCAGACCCCCTACACCACCCGTGGCTCCCACTCCTCCACCCCTTCACCACCCACAGCACCTCCAGGCCCCTTCCACCATTCACCCCCCTTATACGTCTCCCCCCACACCTGCCCCCCTCCACCCGCAGCATCTGCAGACACCCTCCTCCATCAGCGGTCCCCCCCTCACCCACCCCTCCCCCACCAATGGCACCCCCGCACCTGCCCCTCCACCACCTGCAGCACCTCCGAACCTCCTTTCCCATCCGCCGCAACACCCGTACCTGCCCCTACCCTACCCATGGTGCCTGCGGTCCCCTACCCAACCCCCGGCACACCCATCCCACAGCACCTCCGGAACCCTTCACCCATCCACAACATCCCCACACATGCCCCTCTCCCACCCGTGGCACCCCTGCCCCTCCCCCACCTGCAGTGCCTCCGGACCCCTCCCCCATCTGCATCCCCCACTCCTCTGCCCCTCCCCCACGCGCAGCACCTCCCGAACCTTCCCCATCCGGGCCCCACCCCCACTTCTGCCTCCCCTCCACCCGCAGCATCTACAGACACCATCCGCAGTCCCCCCCGCACCCGCTACATTCTGTACATCGTGCCCTGCAGGTGCTGTTCACGCCGTCGCAAGGGGCTGCGCCTCCTTCACCATCGCACGCCCTTTCATTGTGCAATATTTAACCACTAACAAAGGAATGCAGGTAATACTCCATATAATACAAATATTAAACCCCAGAAAGGCATGCAAGGGTTAAGGGGGCGTAGCCCCTTGCGACGGTGTGAAGAGCGCCCGTAGGGCGCGATGAAGCACCTAGTATTATATAATTCTATATATTATATATAGGAGATTATTCCCAAACTGTATTGACACCAGCACCATATATTATCCCCACACTGTAATACCCCTTGCACTAAAGTACGCCCCACACAGTAATACCCATTGCACCACTTAGTAATATTCACAATGCTCCTTTAAATTGGCAGTGTACCTGGTACAGGGAGAATATACAAACTCCACACAGTTAGGGCCATGGTGGGAATCGAACCTATGAGACTGCACACAGTGGATTTTGCAGCTCGGCGTACATATGAGTCCGCCCACTTGCACGGCCAATATACACCCCCCCTGTGGGGAGTTAGCAGCCCAGCGATCAGGTCTGACTTACCCCCTATGTTCCTGGCCTTGTTGCCCCCTGTTACATCACCCGCAGCTGGTGTTGGGTAATTTAGCTCATCGACAACTGATGTGTCTCACCAACAGTATGTGCGCTGAGAGATTTGTTTTCTTTTTGTTTTTCTTTAAAAAACATTTAAAAAACCTGCCGTCACTATATATTTTCCTTTATGATAAAGCTGCGATAAGTCCGTCACCTCTCACCTACATAACTTTCCATACCGATTCCATTAAACGTCACACAGATATATCACGGCTCACTATCTGCAATTCCGCCAGCAATATAGCAGGTTGGCGATGGTGTTTGTGCACAGTAACCCCTGCACGCCCCGCGTCTGCTCAGCGTCTGAGCGCCATGTTATCAGGCAGGAGAAGAGGGGAAAAGCTAATTGCAGAAGACTTGGAGCAGGCACAATTCACCAGTCTGCATCTCCCATTGCATAACAGTGACTGCACAAAAATAGCACTGAGGCAGACGGGGTCCCTCCCAAAATATGCGGAACAGGAGTAGTCTGCAGCCAGACGATGGCTGCTCGCAGACTTTTATGGGGCTGCTGTGTCTTTTTCACTATTTCTGCCGCAGCCAAAAAATTATTGTACAAGCTGGAACGTGCACCGATCCCCCCAGCATGCAGCGCGCCCGGGCCCGGCCTCTCGCAGGCCGTGGGTTAAATTTTAACTCATTTCACATGTTTTTTGTGAACTTTGCCTGACATCTTCAGGCATGCAAATTCTGTCATCAGGTTACACTTAAAGAATCACTTTGCAGGGCTCCTGCAATCCTTACTTTGAATCAATTAAAAACACACAGTTTCTGAATCTTGCTTTCCCTGGCCCCGAGGCACTTTGTGCAAGAAAAGTTTCCATCCAGAGGATAAGAGGAAAGGGTGAGACAAAAACGGAGGAGAGAAATGCGCAGTATATACCAGGAAAAACAATCTCTTTACTTTCGGTTTTGGAAAAATATGTGGATTTATTTTTTCCTCTAATTTTTATATGTTTTTTTCCACACCTGCGGCTACTTCAGCGTTAGGCTGCGGCCTTATGCTACTGGTCACCAACCGGAGGCGCACATTCTAAAGAGAGTGTGCTACGTCGACAGACTGATCAATCTGTATACGCTAGCAAATTCCGTCTGTGTGCATGTAGCTGATTCGGCGCAAGTGCGGACGTCGATCTCTTTCTTTGGCGCGCGACCATTATGCAGATGTCCGCAAGATCCGTTCTCATAGAATCAGGCCCAATGCTGGATCGAGAAAATCCTATTTTTTTTTTATTTTTTTTTCAAGATAATTAAACTCTTTTCAAAAGCAGGAAATATATAGGGTAATATGACACGTTAGCAATGATACATTAGATGAGTGCGCTGCAAGGGGGTTATTCAACCTGACCGCTCGCTAGCGTTTTTTGCAGCGCTGCGATCAGGTCAGTACTGCGCATGCGTATGCACCGCAATGCGCAGGCGCGTCGCATGGGTACAAAGCGGATCGTTGCTGTGCGATGGGTTTTACGGAGAATCCATTCGCACAGCCGATCGCAAGGTGATTGACAGGAAGAAGGCGTTTGTGGGTGTCGACTGACCGTTTTCATGGAGTGGTTGGAAAAACGCAGGCGTGCCCAAGTGTTTGCAGGGCGGGTGCCTGACGTCAATTCCGGTCCCGGACATGCTGAAGTGATCGCAGCGGCTGAGTAAGTTCTGGGCTACTCAGAGACTGCACAAAGGGGGTCATTCCGAGTTGTTCGCTCGTTATTTTTTTCTCGCAACGGA
This sequence comes from Pseudophryne corroboree, assembly GCF_028390025.1. Classification (NCBI taxonomy): domain Eukaryota; kingdom Metazoa; phylum Chordata; class Amphibia; order Anura; family Myobatrachidae; genus Pseudophryne; species Pseudophryne corroboree. The sequence goes on from NC_086451.1 coordinate 13,017,216, forward strand.
GCGATTAGTCGCGAATGCGCATGCGCAATGTCCGCAGTGCGACTGCGCCACGTAAATTTGCTATGCAGTTAGGAATTTTACTCACGGTTTTTTCTTCGTTCTGGTGATCGTAATGTGATTGACAGGAAGTGGGTGTTTCTGGGCGGAAACTGGCCGTTTTATGGGTGTGTGCGAAAAAACGCTACCGTTTCAGGGAAAAACGCGGGAGTGGCTGGAGAAACGGAGGAGTGTCTGGGCGAACGCTTGGTGTGTTTGTGACGTCAAACCAGGAACGACAAGCACTGAACTGATCGCAGATGCCGAGTAAGTTTGAAGCTACTCAGAAACTGCTAAGAGGTGTGTAATCGCAATTTTGAGAATCTTTCGTTCGCAATTTTACTATGCTAAGATTCACTCCCAGTAGGCGGCGGCTTAGCGTGTGCAAAGCTGCTAAAAGCAGCTTGCGAGCGAACAACTCGGAATGAGGGCCAAAGTTTTTTTTTTGTACCGCTCGGCTGCACATGCGATCGCACATTTGCACAGCTAAAATACACTCCCCTGTGGGCGGCGACTATGCGAACGCTGGAGTGCAAAAAAAGCCCCTTAGTTTCCTTCTCTTTCCCTCTGTGGAAATATTAAGGGAGTTGCACCTCAGCATATGAAACATAGGTTTAATGGTCTAATTAGCAATATAATTGCTTACAAACATCAACATCGTTTTGCCTAGGTCAGTGCTCTTGGGGCACATGAAAAGTGAAAACTGGACAAACAGCACATGAAGCATAAAATGTTCAGTCCAGTACTACGTACCTATGTAGATAGCAAAACGGGCACCAAATAGACACAACAGTGGGAAGAGGGACACACGTTACACAGGAGACTGGTGGACATCCCAGCCCATCATGTATTATCCTGTAATTAGCTGGAATTAGGTCTGATGCAGCCTGCTGTATACACAGCTCACTCATTAGACATTACAAGATAGATATTTACAGCTGGAACACAATGTCAAATATTAATCAGTAAGGTTATTAGGAAGTTATGGTACAGTATGTTTGTTGTATTGTGTTTGCCGTATGATTTTTAACAAATCCTACTAGTCTCTGTTTCTGAGCTATTTTTATTTCTTAGTACAAATCTCCTTGATTTAAATGTTCCATCATGGTATGCCTTTCTATGGCCTCATCATTCATTCCATCCCAGTGCACGGCTTCACCATTCTCTCTTAGTGCACGGCTTCACCATTCCATCTTAGTGCATGGCCTCATCATTCCATCTTAGTGCACGGCTTCACCATTCCATCCCAGTGCACGGCTTCACCATTCTCTCTTAGTGCACGGCTTCACCATTCTCTCTTAGTGCACGGCTTCACCATTCCATCTTAGTGCATGGCCTCATCATTCCATCTTAGTGCACAGCTTCACCATTTCATCCCAGTGCACGGCTTCACTATTCTTTCTTAGTGCCCGGCTTCCCTATTCTATCTTAGTGCCCGGCTTCCCTATTCTATCTTAGTGCACGGCTTCACCATTCCATCTTACTGCATGGCTTCACCATTCTATCTTACTGAATGGCTTCACCATTCCATCTCAGTGCATGGCTTCACCATTATATCTTAGTGCATGGCTTCACCATTCCATCCCAGTGCATGGCTTCACCATTCCATCCCAGTGCACGGCTTCACCATTCTATCTTAGTGCATGGCTTCACCATTCCATCCCAGTGCACAGCTTTACCATTCTATCTTAGTGCACGGCTTCGTCATTCCATCTTAGTGCACGGCTTCACTATTCTTTCTTAGTGCCCGGCTTCCCTATTCTATCTTAGTGCACGGCTTCACCATTCCATCTTACTGCATGGCTTCACCATTCTATCTTACTGAATGGCTTCACCATTCCATCTCAGTGCATGGCTTCACCATTATATCTTAGTGCATGGCTTCACCATTCCATCCCAGTGCATGGCTTCACCATTGCATCCCAGTGCACGGCTTCACCATTCTATCTTAGTGCACGGCTTTACTATTCCATCTTAGTGCACGGCTTCACCATTCTATCTTAGTGCATGACTTCACCATTCCATCTTAGTGCACGGCTTCACCATTCTATCCCAGTGCACGGCTTCACCATTCTATCTTAGTGCATGACTTCACCAATCCATCTTAGTGCACGGCTTCACCATTCTATCTTAGTGCATGGCTTCACCATTCCATCCCAATGCACGGCTTTGCCATTCTATCTTAGTGCACGGCTTCATCATTCCATCTTAGTGCACGGCTTCACTATTCTTTCTTAGTGCCCGGCTTCCCTATTCTATCTTAGTGCACGGCTTCACTATTCTTTCTTAGTGCCCGGCTTCCCTATTCTATCTTAGTGCACGGCTTCACCATTCTATCTTACTGAATGGCTTCACCATTCCATCTCAGTGCATGGCTTCACCATTATATCTTAGTGCATGGCTTCACCATTCTATCCCAGTGCATGGCTTCACCATTCTATCTTAGTGCATGACTTCACCAATCCATCTTAGTGCACGGCTTCACCATTCTATCTTAGTGTACGGCTTCCCTATTACATCTTAGTGCATGGCTTCATCATTCCATCCCAGTGCACGGCTTTCCTATTACATCTTAGTGCATGGCCTCATCATTCCGTCCCAGTGCACGGCTTCACTATTACATCTTAGTGCACCGCTTCACCATTCCATCCCAGTGCACGGCTTCACCATTCCATCTTAGTGCACGGCTTTACCATTCCATCCCAGTGCACGGCTTCACCATTCTATCTTAGTGCATGGCTTCACCATTCTATCTTAGTGCATGGCTTCACCATTCTATCTTAGTGCACGGCTTCACTATTCTTTCTCAGTGCCCGGCTTCCCTATTCTATCTTAGTGCACGACTTCACCATTCCATCTTACTGCATGGCTTCACCATTCTATCTTAGTGCACGGCTTCACCATTCTATCTTAGTGCATGGCTTCAACATTCTATCTTAGTGCATGGCCTCATCATTCCGTCCCAGTGCACGGCTTCACTATTACATCTTAGTGCACCGCTTCACCATTCCATCCCAGTGCACGGCTTCACCATTCTATCTTAGTGCATGGCTTCACCATTCCATCTTAGTGCATGGCTTCACCATTCCATCTTAGTGCACGGCTTCACCATTCTATCTTAGTGCACGGCTTCACCATTCCATCCCAGTGCATGGCTTCACCTTTCCATCCCAGTGCATGGCTTCACCATTCTATCTTAGTGCACGGCTTCACTATTCCATCTTAGTGCATGGCTTCACCATTCCATCTTAGTGCATGACTTCACCATTCCATCTTAGTGCACGGCTTCACCATTCTATCTTACTGAATGGCTTCACCATTCCATCTCAGTGCATGGCTTCACCATTATATCCCAGTGCACGGCTTCACCATTCTATCTTAGTGCACGGCTTTACTATTCCATCTTAGTGCACGGCTTCACCATTCTATCTTAGTGCATGACTTCACCATTCCATCTTAGTGCACGGCTTCACCATTCTATCCCAGTGCACGGCTTCACCATTCTATCTTAGTGCATGACTTCACCAATCCATCTTAGTGCACGGCTTCACCATTCTATCTTAGTGCATGGCTTCACCATTCCATCCCAATGCACGGCTTTGCCATTCTATCTTAGTGCACGGCTTCATCATTCCATCTTAGTGCACGGCTTCACTATTCTTTCTTAGTGCCCAGCTTCCCTATTCTATCTTAGTGCACGGCTTCACTATTCTTTCTTAGTGCCCGGCTTCCCTATTCTATCTTAGTGCACGGCTTCACCATTCTATCTTACTGAATGGCTTCACCATTCCATCTCAGTGCATGGCTTCACCATTATATCTTAGTGCATGGCTTCACCATTCTATCCCAGTGCATGGCTTCACCATTCTATCTTAGTGCATGACTTCACCAATCCATCTTAGTGCATGGCTTCACCATTCTATCTTAGTGTACGGCTTCCCTATTACATCTTAGTGCATGGCTTCATCATTCCATCCCAGTGCACGGCTTTCCTATTACATCTTAGTGCGTGGCCTCATCATTCCGTCCCAGTGCACGGCTTCACTATTACATCTTAGTGCACCGCTTCACCATTCCATCCCAGTGCACGGCTTCACCATTCCATCTTAGTGCACGGCTTTACCATTCCATCCCAGTGCACGGCTTCACCATTCTATCTTAGTGCATGGCTTCACCATTCTATCTTAGTGCATGGCTTCACCATTCTATCTTAGTGCACGGCTTCACTATTCTTTCTCAGTGCCCGGCTTCCCTATTCTATCTTAGTGCACGACTTCACCATTCCATCTTACTGCATGGCTTCACCATTCTATCTTAGTGCACGGCTTCACCATTCTATCTTAGTGCATGGCTTCAACATTCTATCTTAGTGCATGGCCTCATCATTCCGTCCCAGTGCACGGCTTCACTATTACATCTTAGTGCACCGCTTCACCATTCCATCCCAGTGCACGGCTTCACCATTCTATCTTAGTGCATGGCTTCACCATTCCATCTTAGTGCATGGCTTCACCATTCCATCTTAGTGCACGGCTTCACCATTCTATCTTAGTGCACGGCTTCACCATTCCATCCCAGTGCATGGCTTCACCTTTCCATCCCAGTGCATGGCTTCACCATTCTATCTTAGTGCACGGCTTCACTATTCCATCTTAGTGCATGGCTTCACCATTCCATCTTAGTGCATGACTTCACCATTCCATCTTAGTGCACGGCTTCACCATTCTATCTTAGTGCACGGCTTCACCCTTCCATCCCAATGCACGGCTTCACCAATCCATCTTAGTGCACAGCTTCACCATTCTATCTTAGTGCACGGCTTCACCATTCCATCTTAGTGCACGGCTTCATCATTCCATCCCAGTGCACGGCTTCACCATTCCATCTTAGTGCACGGCTTCATCATTCCATCCCAGTGCATGGCTTCATCATTCCATCTTAGTGCACGGCTTCATCATTCCATCTTAGTGCACGGCTTCACCGTTCCATCCCAGTGCATGGCTTCACCATTCCATCTTGCATGACTTAGGCTGTGCCATCTCGGTACACACAGGCTCGGCTTCACAGTTCCCCTATGTGTGGCTTCAGCTTGGATCCAGGCAAGAGCCAGAGGAAGAGTGACAGCTTACGCTGGCACTCTGCTTCCTGGTTTGGCTCCAGAGTACATACTGTGAGATCCCTCTCCAACATCCAGTATCCCATAGGCCCATAGACTATTATAGGCGTTAGATACCGGGTCCATTCTGGAGCTTTGTCATTCGATTTGTAAAGCGGCCCCCATAAAAAGTAAACTGCGGGGGGCTGCTTTTGCGGTCGAAAATGGAGGGATCCTGAAAGAGATTGGAGATATCTGAGATATCTGCTACATGGTAAATCCCGGGACCCTTAATATTTGATATATTCATTGATAAATAGGCCCTGAGAGAAACTGGATTAATTCAGGTTGAGCCATTTTAAAACATCCAATGCGAATATACAGGAGGAACATTATTTCCCTGCACAGAGAATTCTTTCTGCTAGGTGGCTGTAATACATGACGTTGTGTGTCAAGGACAAGTCCCCAGAATGTTTTATGTAAAAGGGGAGTCATTCCGGCTTTCAGTAAAATGAATCAATTATCTAAATGCACCGTGTATGTAACACTAACAAATCTACATGTACCGCTTCTCACAATACAGAGAGTATCAGGAAATTCCCCATGTAATGCCCAGCGGTGGAGAGCGCAGAACAGGCCAGGAACGGATTTGTCTGACTGATGCCTGTACACTCGTAGCCATTGGGGGCCTATACCTCGCTCCATGGGGGGTCATTCTGAGTTGATCGCTCGCTAGCTGTTTTTAGCAGCCGTGCAAACGCTATGCCGCCGCCCACTGGGAGTGTATTTTAGCTTAGCAGAAGTGCGAACGAAAGGATCGCAGAGCGGCAGCAAAATAATTTTGTGCAGTTTTAGAGTAGCTCAAAACCTACTCAGCGCTTGCGATCACTTCAGACTGTTCAGTTCCTGTTTTGATGTCACGAACACGCCCTGCGTTCACCCAGCCACGCCTGCGTTTTTCCTGACACGCTTGCGTTTTTCCGAACACTCCCTGAAACGGTCAGTTGACACCCAGAAACGCCCACTTAATGTCAATCACTCTGCAGCCAGCAGTGCGACTGAAAAGCTTCGCTAGACCTTGTGTGAAACTACATCGGTCGCTGTGAAAGTACGTTGCATGTGCACATTGCGCCGCATACGCATGCGCAGAAGTGCCTTTTTTTGCATCATCGCAGCGCAGCGAACATTTTCAGCTAGGGATCAACTTGGAATGACCCCCTATATACTAGCCACACCTCTATTACACAGAACGCAGGCTAAACGACTACAGCCTGTCAATCAGGCTGCGGCTTACTCCACACTCCACCATCGTGACACTGTGGCTCCGGCGCATACGCAGAAAATTAAATCGGGCCGGCATCCGGGGCTGAATCAGGTCCACTCTCCCATTACGATAAACTCATTCGTTGAATTTTCTTGTTCACTCAGTTCAATTTAATTTCAAAATCCTCTTGTAGAGTGTAAGCTCATATAAGCAAGGGGATCCGGTCTTTAGGTCGACAATGTGTAGGTCAACCACTATTGGTTGACAATAAGTAGGCCGACATGGTTTCTAGGTCGACATATACTAGATAGACATGACAAAAGGTCGACATGAGTTTTTAAAATTTTTGAAAATTTTTTGAACTTTTTCATACTTTACAATCCACGTGGTAACCTGTGCCGAGTGCAGCGGTAGTGGTGCGAGGCACCTTGCACGAAGCTCGCTCGCCATGCGAGGGGACACGGTGCACTAATTGGGGTTCCCCGTCATTGGGGGTCATTCCGAGTTGATCGTAGCTGTGCTAAATTTAGCACAGCTACGATCATGTTCCCTGACATGTGGGGGACACCCAGCACAGGGATATCCCGCACCGCATGTCAGTGCCGCCCCCCGCACAAATACAAATGCATCGCACAGCGGCGATGCCTTTGTATTTGAGGAGTAACTCCCGGCCAGCGCAGCTCCTGCGTCTGGCCGGGAGTTAATTGTCGCTGCCGCTGGCCGCAGCGGCTGCGTGAGACGTCACGCAGCCGCCGCGGCCCGCCCCCCCAACAGTCCGGCCACGCCTGCATTGGCCGGACCGCTCCCCCTAAACGGCGGCTTAACGCCGCCGTTCAGCCCCCTCCCGCCCAGTGACCGCCTCTGTCTCAGAGGCAATTGCTAGGCAACGAAAGCTTAAATTAGAATTTGTAAACAACTGCGCTGTACGTATCTAAGCTGCTCTGTTTAAACGGACACTATTAAAATTCAAATAACGAGCGCTATAAAATTATAAGAAAGTGGCACCTGTAAAGAAAAAAAATGTTAATATAAACCGTGTTTACAGCTCCTTTTGGAGAATTTGAGCTCAGTCCATTCCGATTCACAGAATGTGAAAGTTCTAACTTTCCCTGACTACTAACCGGTACCATGCAGGGTTCCAAGAGGTGGTATGTTGAATCCTTCTCTCCCGTACCGCTGCGTCCAGCGGTAGGAGATCGCGGCTAGTTGTTAGGTCGCGGCTCGATGACGTCACACTGCGGCTCGGCGTCAGGGAGTTCGGGCCGGTCAGATGGTAAACTGTAGCTCTGTGCCTCCAACGCGTTTCGTGCGTCACCGCGCACTTAGTCATGGATGGCAATTGTGTTTCCTGGTCCTTCCTTTATACAAAAAAAAACTTTATTGTTCATTTTTGAAAACAGAAGTGCACACAGGAAGTTGACGTCAAACAGGCGGCAAACATGTGCTCTTTCCAAACAGACAGCCAGTGGTACTCCAGTGTCCTTGCCCGAACTCCCTGACGCCGAGCCGCAGTGTGACGTCATCGAGCCGCGACCTAACAACTAGCCGCGATCTCCTACCGCTGGACGCAGCGGTACGGGAGAGAAGGATTCAACATACCACCTCTTGGAACCCTGCATGGTACCGGTTAGTAGTCAGGGAAAGTTAGAACTTTCACATTCTGTGAATCGGAACGGACTGAGCTCAAATTCTCCAAAAGGAGCTGTAAACACGGTTTATATTAACAGTTTTTTTCTTTACAGGTGCCACTTTCTTATAATTTTATAGCGCTCGTTATTTGAATTTTAATAGGCAACGAAAGCTGCCATGCGCCGGCGCACTGCAACGCCGGCACATGCGCAGTTCCGACCCGATCGCTGCGTTGCGACAAACTGCAGTGAGCGATCGGGTCGGAATGACTCCCATTGTACGGAGAAAACGACACCAAAAAAAGTGAAAAAAACTCATGTCGACCTTTTGTCATGGCGACCTAGTACAGGTCAACCTACAGTCCCTGTCCACTTAGAAACCAAGTCCACCTACTTACTGTCGACCAATAGTGGTCGACGTAGACACTGTCGACCTAAATCTAATCTACCAAACATACCACACCCATGAGCAGGGCCCTCTCCCCTTTGTCTCCTCTACATAATTATGCTAATTGCACACTGTAATTGCGTATCTATGCGGATTTATATACTGTCTGTATCCTGCACTTAGGTATCCCGCTGTCAGTTGTCGTGCGGCGCAGCAGAAGCCTTGTGGCGCCTCATAAGTAAGAGATAATAAAAGTAATTGTCTTCATCCCCCGCAGAGCCCTGGAGAAACCACCCCAGTTCTCCTGTTCAGAAATGAATAGATTTGCAAAATATAATAAAGAAAGAAATAAACGGTGACAGATCTCGCATTTATCTATACACGGTTTGTATGATTTCGCCTCCTTTGTTCTGTGCCGCTGATTTACGGCAGGAAAATAATTATGCACAAGTCGCCGCAGCTTCCAGGACGGCTGATAGTGGTGGCGTTCATAATAATAAAACATAAACAGCTGTTGCTGAACAGCAGAACGAGGCTCTGGGAGATTTGCGCATATTGCCTAATTGCCTAAATCATCAGCTGCGGGCAAGTGGCGAAGGACGGGGAGGAGAGGAGGGCTACCAAGCCCACCACTGAATCTTAAGCTAATCATTTAAAGAGGGGGAGGGCAGAAAACGAGGACTTGAAAGAGGGACCCAGATGCCCAACCTGACGTTTGTGTTTCAGTCTTATTTTTGTATCGCAGATTTCTGCTGCATAGCAACACGGAGAGATGGGATGAAACCAGGGGCCGGATCCCCCCTATTCACGTCGCTTGTCCCAGAACAAGCAGCCGAACAAAGAGACAACATCATTTTTCAAGTGTCCTTCTCCATTATTCCCCTCGCTTTTATATCAAGGCCGGGAGGGCCCATGGGTCCTGTACTATCCCGACAAAAGGGACAATCTGGGAATGCGGCATCTCCTTAACGCTGTCACTACCCAGGGGGAGGGCGAACACTTCATCCTTTGTTTCCCCCCCTGCTCCCCTGGGAAATGGTTTACCGGACTTGCTAAACTGTAAATGGTGACGCCTGGGCCGCCAAGAAAAGGAGGATCACTTGAGGATGACTTGGCCTGAAGCTTCAGGATCACAGCTAATCGCTGTCATTTCTCTACCTGCACTGCATCAAAGGATGCGGCCGGGCCTTCCCGGGCTGAGGCGGAAAATATTAAGGCACTCAGTCAGCGGTGACACGTTTACGAGCTTGGGTGTCACCGCAAGAGAGAGCGTTTCGGTGATCATGAGTTTAAAAACAAAAAAACAAAAACAAAGGTCTTTCGTGAAAGTATGACAGGTTATAATCATAGCACCAAAATATTGGCCCTCATTCCGAGTTGTTCGCTCGTTATTTTTCTTCGCATCGCAGCGATTTTCCGCAAACTGCGCATGCGCAATGTTCGCACCGCGGCTGCGCCAAGTTAATTTGCAAAGAAGTTTGGTATTTTACTCACGACTTAGCGAAGATTTTTCTTCGTTCTGGTGATCGGAGTGTGAGTGACAGGAAGTGGGTGTTTCTGGGCGGAAACTGGCCGTTTTATGGAAGTGTGTGAAAAAACGCTGGAGTTTTCGGGAAAAACGCGGGAGTGGTTGGAGAAACGGGGGAGTGGCTGGGCGAACGCTGGGTGTGTTTGTGACGTCAAACCAGGAACGAAAAGGACTGAACTGATCGCAGTTGCAGAGTAAGTATCGAGCTACTAGGAAACTGCAAAGAAATTTCTGATCGCTATTCTATTCGCAATTCTGCAAATCTTTCGTTCGCTATTCTGCAAAGCTAAGATTCACTCCCAGTAGGCGGCGGCATAGCGTGTGCAAAGCTGCTAAAAGCAGCTAGCGAGCGAACAACTCGTAATGAGGGCCCTTATACGATACTTTACAAGAAGCGGCTTGTTTTCCGGTACATCATCCCCCACACCAAAGAGCTTGCAATCTAACTCCGTTCACACTGTGGGACTGATTCCCAATCATCTGTGTATGAACGCAAGCTTCACATTTTCTTGCATGCAGCATTTGCACAGATAAGCATGTATGCATCTTTATGTATTACCGTCCAAGTCATATGAAACTCGGACAGATCTGTGAAATAGGGCGTTTCGTAGCGGCAACAAATGCGTAGGGGGAAGAGAAGCCTGTTTCTGATTCATCTATTGCACCTGGCATGGGGCTGATGCCAGTGTATATACAAATTCATACATTTAAGGTAGTAAAAACAGACTTCCGTGGCTGCCGGCAACTACAGACACTTAGAGCGCGGCGCCAAATCAGATCCGGTAGCTGTCCAGTAAAGTTAAATAATGCAGTAAAGGGCGTCACCCAACACATACTCCTTTCCATATTGTAATGTGATAATTATTGTGTACTTATCCCCAGTGGTTTGGTGAAAAATGCATTAAGGCCTAAGGCAGGCGTCGCATTTACAGAGCGATCTGCGCAAGTGGCGGTTTTCTTGAATGGTTTTGAACTGTTTAAAAAGTCGGTGGAGACGCGCTGCGCGTCCCTGAGCACAGCTGTCCCTGGGTGTAAGATCGCAGCATTTGGGAGGACCCTGCTTGGCCCTCAGCCCCTGCAGAATAGCAGAGGGAGTTGCTTTGTGCATCTCCCCTACGTGAAGGCTTTATCTATCAATGAGGCCACATTTGTCGCTGTCAGGAAACTCTACTGATACATAAAAGCTATTGTCCTTGCATCAGATGAGGCTTCACACTGGGCCCGGACCCCCTGCACCAAGTGTCCTGTCTATAGATGGGAAGGTGACCTTGCCATGGGTTCCCCATGACAGTGCCCAGATGACCTGTCTCTGACCTGAGAACATCTACATGAGAGAACCATTGACAGGGTGCTTATATGATGGAAGACCTGACCAGGTCTCTTCTGTTTCCAGTGTGTGGGGTTCCAAGGCAATCATTAACGGTCCTGAGCCCGAGGCCAACGCTTCTTGTCAACAGGCAGCCGGCTTAAAGGGCAGCCAGCCCCTACTTCTGGAAGTTTGATTTGCCTTATAGTTCTATTACGGTATAGATACAAGAAAGTTGTGTTTGCTCTTGATTATTTTTTAGGCATAGAGAGCATTTTTGTTGTGCAGAATGATATGATACTTTCTTACCTGTACAAATGACGGTTTTTGGGGGGCTACCCGCAAATATTAAATATTAAGGATCCCCAATATGAATTTATAGGGGACTTCAGCAATATTCTCAGAGCCCCCCATAGGTTCTAAAATGCAGAATTTACCAAGCATTCTATAGCCTGACCCCGGTAGCCTACACTCAGTGGTGAATTTCCCATTAGGCATGTAAGACACATGCCTAAGGGCACCACTTATTGGGGCGCCGCACTTGGATGCTTGTTTTAATGCTGTGAGTTCGAAATTTACCAGTAACTACTAAATATTTCCACTTTACTGAACCATACGTTATCTTGAAGGTTAGAAACAGGTAGGACAAGCAGAGGCTGCCCCTATAAGTTGTCCTACTTAGTAAATAGGTATACATAATTAAAACAAAATGCCACAGTCCATGCGGTTTTTATTATTATAAAGTTGCCAATCATTAAATGAGGTAACCAATGAAAATTTTAAAAAAATTGGGCAGAGGGGGCGGCCACTACTGTTAAGCCGAGGGGCACCCTCACCCCAAAATCCGCCCTTGCCTAAGCTATCTTCAAATGGTATGGGACTTTGGAATAATCGTCTTACAAACCCAGGACAGCATCTGGATTGTTATTATCTACAAGTTTTGATGAACACACATGATTTCAGGATTAGTAATGGGTTCATTATAATGCCCCTCTTCATTTGTAATGATGTAGGCGATGACCAGTCAAGCAGAAATATAATTGTAGCAGAACAAATACCCGGAGGCCCACAGTCATATGACGGGCTAGGTCATCATTCTTTTACGTTAAATAAGGTTTGGTGTTATGTGCACCCCGGCAGTGACAGGGTTAATAAAACCCTATAGGAATCAAAGGCTTTTAGTGTGGTTTTTTTTTTATCCCATCAACGGCAAAATAAAAAAAATTCTGCAAGTGGTATTTTAAGAATTCCTTTTGATGGCTGCTCTCTAGCCTCCAGAACTTTGAAATCCAAATCCCGCCTCAGACGGGGAGAGTTGGGACGTGGAGAAATTAGCAATTTACAGCAAACGTGTCGTCTGTAATGGAAGCGGATCACACACTCGCCCCACCATGCCTAGGGTGGATAATCAATGGCAGACCCCGGAAGGCATATCCCGATCACTCAAGCAGATGAAAGTGTTCAGCTGAGTCCCAAGTACAGCTTTATCCCATCTCCAGACGTGTAATGGTGCTGGGTGGAACTAACCGCATCACGCCCGACACCTACAGGTACACTAGAAGCCCTGACGCTGTCCACTGCCCCTGTATGAGGCTTCCCAACACTTCCTCACAAGGGCTAACACAATTCAGGACACACTTCCGCGATGGGGAACTACACACGGACCACGAGATAAGCATGGTACGAGAAACACTAATGTGAGTGATGCCATCAGAGGCACCCGGGATATGTACAGTACGTCTGCCTAGATATCCCACCCTCACAGTACCTGCCTCACCAACAGAGTCACCCAGCACATGCAGAGCCGGATTAAGGGGGGGGGGGGTCCCGGGGATACGTACCCCCGGGCCCCCCTTTCCAAAAGGGCCCCCTGCCACACCACAGACATCCCACCCTCGCAGTACCCTCCTCACCATCAGAAGCACCCGGCACATGTACAATACGTCTGCCCAGATATTCCACCCTCACAGTACTCGTCTCACCATCAGAGGCACCCGACACATGTACAGTACATCTGCCCAGATATCCCACCCTCACAGTACCCTCCTCACCATCAGAGGCACCCGGCACATGTACAGTACATCTGCCCAGATATCCCACCCTCACAGTACCCTCCTCACCATCAGAGGCACCCGGCACATGTACAGTACATCTGCCCAGATATCCCACCCTCACAGTACCCATCTCACCATCAGAGGCACCCGGCACATGTACAGTACATCTGCCCAGATATCCCACCCTCACAGTACCCTCCTCACAATCAGAGGCACCCGGCACATGTACAGTACATGCCAGATATCCCACCCTCACAGTACCCATCTCACCATCAGAGTCACCCGGGACATGTACAGTACATCTGCCAGATATCCCACCCTCACAGTACCCGTCTCACCATCAGAGTCACCCGGCACATGTACAGTACATCTGCCCAGATATTCCACCCTCACAGTACCCGCCTCACCATCAGAGGCACCCGGGACATGTACAGTACATCTGCCAGATATCCCACCCTCACAGTACCCGCCTCACCATCAGAGGCACCCGGGACATGTACAGTACATCTGCCAGATATCCCACCCTCACAGTACCCTCCTCACCATCAGAGGCACCAGGCACATGTACAGTACATCTGCCAGATATCCCACCCTCACAGTACCCATCTCACCATCAGAGGCACCCGGCACATGTACAGTACATCTGCCCAGATATCCCACCCTCACAGTACCCTCCTCACCATCAGAGGCACCCGGCACATGTACAGTACATCTGCCAGATATCCCACCCTCACAGTACCCTCCTCACCATCAGAGGCACCCGGCACATGTACAGTACATCTGCCAGATATCCCACCCTCACAGTACCCGCCTCACCATCAGAGGCACCCGACACATGTACAGTACATCTGCCCAGATATCCCATCCTCACAGTACCCTCCTCACCATCAGAGGCACCTGGCACATGTACAGTACATCTGCCCAGATATCCCACCCTCACAGTACCCTCCTCACCATCAGAGGCACCCGGCACATGTACAGTACATCTGCCCAGATATCCCACCCTCACAGTACCCTCCTCACCATCAGAGGCACCCGGCACATGTACAGTACATCTGCCCAGATATCCCACCCTCACAGTACCCTCCTCACCATCAGAGGCACCCGGCACATGTACAGTACATCTGCCAGATATCCCACCCTCACAGTACCAGTCTCACCATCAGAGTCACCCGGCACATGTACAGTACATCTGCCAGATATCCCACCCTCACAGTACCCGTCTCACCATCAGAGGCACCCGGCACATGTACAGTACATCTGCCCAGATATTCCACCCTCACAGTACCCGTCTCACCATCAGAGTCACCCGGCACATGTACAGTACATCTGCCAGATATCCCACCCTCACAGTACCCGCCTCACCATCAGAGGCACCCGGCACATGTACAGTACATCTGCCAGATATCCCACCCTCACAGTACCCGTCTCACCATCAGAGGCACCCGGCACATGTACAGTACATCTGCCAGATATCCCACCCTCACAGTACCCGTCTCACCATCAGAGGCACCCGGCACATGTACAGTACATCTGCCCAGATATTCCACCCTCACAGTACCCGTCTCACCATCAGAGTTACCCGGCACATGTACAGTACATCTGCCAGATATCCCACCCTCACAGTACCCGTCTCACCATCAGAGGCACCCGGCACATGTACAGTACATCTGCCCAGATATTCCACCCTCACAGTACCCGCCTCACCATCAGAGGCACCCGGGACATGTACAGTACATCTGCCAGATATCCCACCCTCACAGTACCCGCCTCACCATCAGAGGCACCCGGGACATGTACAGTACATCTGCCAGATATCCCACCCTCACAGTACCCTCCTCACCATCAGAGGCACCCGGCACATGTACAGTACATCTGCCAGATATCCCACCCTCACAGTACCCATCTCACCATCAGAGGCACCCGGCACATGTACAGTACATCTGCCCAGATATCCCACCCTCACAGTACCCTCCTCACCATCAGAGGCACCCGGCACATGTACAGTACATCTGCCAGATATCCCACCCTCACAGTACCCATCTCACCATCAGAGGCACCCGGCACATGAACAGTACATCTGCCCAGATATCCCACCCTCACAGTACCCTCCTCACCATCAGAGGCACCCGGGACATGTACAGTACATCTGCCCAGATATCCCACCCTCACAGCACCCGCCTCACTATCAGAGGCACCCGGCACATGTACAGTACATCTGCCAGATATCCCACCCTCACAGTACCCTCCTCACCATCAGAGGCACCCGGCACATGTACAGTACATCTGCCAGATATCCCACCCTCACAGTACCCGCCTCACCATCAGAGGCACCCGACACATGTACAGTACATCTGCCCAGATATCCCACCCTCACAGTACCCTCCTCACCATCAGAGGCACCCGGCACATGTACAGTACATCTGCCCAGATATCCCACCCTCACAGTACCCTCCTCACCATCAGAGGCACCCGGCACATGTACAGTACATCTGCCCAGATATCCCACCCTCACAGTACCCTCCTCACCATCAGAGGCACCCGACACATGTACAGTACATCTGCCCAGATATCCCACCCTCACAGTACCCTCCTCACCATCAGAGGCACCCGGCACATGTACAGTACATCTGCCAGATATCCCACCCTCACAGTACCCGTCTCACCATCAGAGTTACCCTGCACATGTACAGTACGTCTGCCAGATATCCCACCCTCACAGTACCCGTCTCACCATCAGAGGCACCCGGCACATGTACAGTACATCTGCCCAGATATTCCACCCTCACAGTACCCGTCTCACCATCAGAGTCACCCGGCACATGTACAGTACATCTGCCAGATATCCCACCCTCACAGTACCCGTCTCACCATCAGAGGCACCCGGCACATGTACAGTACATCTGCCCAGATATTCCACCCTCACAGTACCCGCCTCACCATCAGAGGCACCCGGAACATGTACAGTACATCTGCCAGATATCCCACCCTCACAGTACCCGCCTCACCATCAGAGGCACCCGGGACATGTACAGTACATCTGCCAGATATCCCACCCTCACAGTACCCTCCTCACCATCAGAGGCACCCGGCACATGTACAGTACATCTGCCAGATATCCCACCCTCACAGTACCCATCTCACCATCAGAGGCACCCGGCACATGTACAGTACATCTGCCCAGATATCCCACCCTCACAGTACCCTCCTCACCATCAGAGGCACCCGGGACATGTACAGTACATCTGCCCAGATATCCCACCCTCACAGCACCCGCCTCACCATCAGAGGCACCCGGCACATGTACAGTACATCTGCCAGATATCCCACCCTCACAGTACCCTCCTCACCATCAGAGGCACCCGGCACATGTACAGTACATCTGCCAGATATCCCACCCTCACAGTACCCGCCTCACCATCAGAGGCACCCGGCACATGTACAGTACATCTGCCAGATATCCCACCCTCACAGTACCCGCCTCACCATCAGAGGCACCCGGCACATGTACAGTACATCTGCCAGATATCCCACCCTCACAGTACCCGTCTCACCATCAGAGGCACCCGGCACATGTACAGTACATCTGCCAGATATCCCACCCTCACAGTACCCGCCTCACCATCAGAGGCACCCGGCACATGTACAGTACATCTGCCCAGATATCCCACCCTCACAGTACCCTCCTCACCATCAGAGGCACCCGGCACATGTACAGTACATCTGCCCAGATATTCCACCCTCACAGTACTCGTCTCACCATCAGAGGCACCCGACACATGTACAGTACATCTGCCAGATATCCCACCCTCACAGTACCCTCCTCACCATCAGAGGCACCCGGCACATGTACAGTACA
The DNA here is from genome assembly GCF_028390025.1 of Pseudophryne corroboree. Taxonomy (NCBI): domain Eukaryota; kingdom Metazoa; phylum Chordata; class Amphibia; order Anura; family Myobatrachidae; genus Pseudophryne; species Pseudophryne corroboree. The sequence continues at coordinate 13,034,374 of NC_086451.1, forward strand.
TCTGCCAGATATCCCACCCTCACAGTACCCGCCTCACCATCAGAGGCACCCGGGACATGTACAGTACATCTGCCAGATATCCCACCCTCACAGTACCCGCCTCACCATCAGAGGCACCCGGGACATGTACAGTACATCTGCCAGATATCCCACCCTCACAGTACCCTCCTCACCATCAGAGGCACCCGGCACATGTACAGTACATCTGCCAGATATCCCACCCTCACAGTACCCTCCTCACCATCAGAGGCACCCGGCACATGTACAGTACATCTGCCAGATATCCCACCCTCACAGTACCCATCTCACCATCAGAGGCACCCGGCACATGTACAGTACATCTGCCCAGATATCCCACCCTCACAGTACCCTCCTCACCATCAGAGGCACCCGGCACATGTACAGTACATCTGCCAGATATCCCACCCTCACAGTACCCGTCTCACCATCAGAGGCACCCGGCACATGTACAGTACATCTGCCCAGATATTCCACCCTCACAGTACCCGCCTCACCATCAGAGGCACCCGGAACATGTACAGTACATCTGCCAGATATCCCACCCTCACAGTACCCGCCTCACCATCAGAGGCACCCGGGACATGTACAGTACATCTGCCAGATATCCCACCCTCACAGTACCCTCCTCACCATCAGAGGCACCCGGCACATGTACAGTACATCTGCCAGATATCCCACCCTCACAGTACCCATCTCACCATCAGAGGCACCCGGCACATGTACAGTACATCTGCCCAGATATCCCACCCTCACAGTACCCTCCTCACCATCAGAGGCACCCGGGACATGTACAGTACATCTGCCCAGATATCCCACCCTCACAGCACCCGCCTCACCATCAGAGGCACCCGGCACATGTACAGTACATCTGCCAGATATCCCACCCTCACAGTACCCTCCTCACCATCAGAGGCACCCGGCACATGTACAGTACATCTGCCAGATATCCCACCCTCACAGTACCCGCCTCACCATCAGAGGCACCCGGCACATGTACAGTACATCTGCCAGATATCCCACCCTCACAGTACCCGCCTCACCATCAGAGGCACCCGGCACATGTACAGTACATCTGCCAGATATCCCACCCTCACAGTACCCGTCTCACCATCAGAGGCACCCGGCACATGTACAGTACATCTGCCAGATATCCCACCCTCACAGTACCCGCCTCACCATCAGAGGCACCCGGCACATGTACAGTACATCTGCCCAGATATCCCACCCTCACAGTACCCTCCTCACCATCAGAGGCACCCGGCACATGTACAGTACATCTGCCCAGATATTCCACCCTCACAGTACTCGTCTCACCATCAGAGGCACCCGACACATGTACAGTACATCTGCCAGATATCCCACCCTCACAGTACCCTCCTCACCATCAGAGGCACCCGGCACATGTACAGTACATCTGCCAGATATCCCACCCTCACAGTACCCGCCTCACCATCAGAGGCACCCGGGACATGTACAGTACATCTGCCAGATATCCCACCCTCACAGTACCCGCCTCACCATCAGAGGCACCCGGGACATGTACAGTACATCTGCCAGATATCCCACCCTCACAGTACCCTCCTCACCATCAGAGGCACCCGGCACATGTACAGTACATCTGCCAGATATCCCACCCTCACAGTACCCTCCTCACCATCAGAGGCACCCGGCACATGTACAGTACATCTGCCAGATATCCCACCCTCACAGTACCCATCTCACCATCAGAGGCACCCGGCACATGTACAGTACATCTGCCCAGATATCCCACCCTCACAGTACCCTCCTCACCATCAGAGGCACCCGGCACATGTACAGTACATCTGCCCAGATATCCCACCCTCACAGCACCCGCCTCACCATCAGAGGCACCCGGCACATGTACAGTACATCTGCCAGATATCCCACCCTCACAGTACCCGTCTCACCATCAGAGGCACCCGGCACATGTACAGTACATCTGCCAGATATCCCACCCTCACAGTACCTGTCTCACCATCAGAGACACCCGGCACATGTACAGTACATCTGCCCAGATATCCCACCCTCACAGTACCCGTCTCACCATCAGAGGCACCCGGCACATGTACAGTACATCTGCCAGATATCCCACCCTCACAGTACCCGTCTCACCATCAGAGTCACCCGGCACATGTACAGTACATCTGCCAGATATCCCACCCTCACAGTACCCGTCTCACCATCAGAGGCACCCGGCACATGTACAGTACATCTGCCCAGATATTCCACCCTCACAGTACCCGTCTCACCATCAGAGTCACCCGGCACATGTACAGTACATCTGCCAGATATCCCACCCTCACAGTACCCGCCTCACCATCAGAGGCACCCGGCACATGTACAGTACATCTGCCAGATATCCCACCCTCACAGTACCCGTCTCACCATCAGAGGCACCCGGCACATGTACAGTACATCTGCCAGATATCCCACCCTCACAGTACCCGTCTCACCATCAGAGGCACCCGGCACATGTACAGTACATCTGCCCAGATATTCCACCCTCACAGTACCCGTCTCACCATCAGAGTCACCCGGCACATGTACAGTACATCTGCCAGATATCCCACCCTCACAGTACCCGTCTCACCATCAGAGGCACCCGGCACATGTACAGTACATCTGCCCAGATATTCCACCCTCACAGTACCCGCCTCACCATCAGAGGCACCCGGGACATGTACAGTACATCTGCCAGATATCCCACCCTCACAGTACCCGCCTCACCATCAGAGGCACCCGGGACATGTACAGTACATCTGCCAGATATCCCACCCTCACAGTACCCGTCTCACCATCAGAGGCACCCGGCACATGTACAGTACATCTGCCAGATATCCCACCCTCACAGTACCCATCTCACCATCAGAGGCACCCGGCACATGTACAGTACATCTGCCCAGATATCCCACCCTCACAGTACCCTCCTCACCATCAGAGGCACCCGGGACATGTACAGTACATCTGCCCAGATATCCCACCCTCACAGCACCCGCCTCACTATCAGAGGCACCCGGCACATGTACAGTACATCTGCCAGATATCCCACCCTCACAGTACCCTCCTCACCATCAGAGGCACCCGGCACATGTACAGTACATCTGCCAGATATCCCACCCTCACAGTACCCGCCTCACCATCAGAGGCACCCGGGACATGTACAGTACATCTGCCAGATATCCCACCCTCACAGTACCCTCCTCACCATCAGAGGCACCCGGCACATGTACAGTACATCTGCCAGATATCCCACCCTCACAGTACCCATCTCACCATCAGAGGCACCCGGCACATGTACAGTACATCTGCCCAGATATCCCACCCTCACAGTACCCTCCTCACCATCAGACGCACCCGGGACATGTACAGTACATCTGCCAGATATCCCACCCTCACAGTACCCTCCTCACCATCAGAGGCACCCGGCACATGTACAGTACATCTGCCAGATATCCCACCCTCACAGTACCCGCCTCACCATCAGAGGCACCCGACACATGTACAGTACATCTGCCCAGATATCCCACCCTCACAGTACCCTCCTCACCATCAGAGGCACCCGGCACATGTACAGTACATCTGCCCAGATATCCCACCCTCACAGTACCCTCCTCACCATCAGAGGCACCCGGCACATGTACAGTACATCTGCCCAGATATCCCACCCTCACAGTACCCTCCTCACCATCAGAGGCACCCGACACATGTACAGTACATCTGCCCAGATATCCCACCCTCACAGTACCCTCCTCACCATCAGAGGCACCCGGCACATGTACAGTACATCTGCCAGATATCCCACCCTCACAGTACCCGTCTCACCATCAGAGTCACCCTGCACATGTACAGTACATCTGCCAGATATCCCACCCTCACAGTACCCGTCTCACCATCAGAGGCACCCGGCACATGTACAGTACATCTGCCCAGATATTCCACCCTCACAGTACCCGTCTCACCATCAGAGTCACCCGGCACATGTACAGTACATCTGCCAGATATCCCACCCTCACAGTACCCGTCTCACCATCAGAGGCACCCGGCACATGTACAGTACATCTGCCCAGATATTCCACCCTCACAGTACCCGCCTCACCATCAGAGGCACCCGGGACATGTACAGTACATCTGCCAGATATCCCACCCTCACAGTACCCGCCTCACCATCAGAGGCACCCGGGACATGTACAGTACATCTGCCAGATATCCCACCCTCACAGTACCCTCCTCACCATCAGAGGCACCCGGCACATGTACAGTACATCTGCCAGATATCCCACCCTCACAGTACCCATCTCACCATCAGAGGCACCCGGCACATGTACAGTACATCTGCCCAGATATCCCACCCTCACAGTACCCTCCTCACCATCAGAGGCACCCGGGACATGTACAGTACATCTGCCCAGATATCCCACCCTCACAGCACCCGCCTCACCATCAGAGGCACCCGGCACATGTACAGTACATCTGCCAGATATCCCACCCTCACAGTACCCTCCTCACCATCAGAGGCACCCGGCACATGTACAGTACATCTGCCAGATATCCCACCCTCACAGTACCCGCCTCACCATCAGAGGCACCCGGCACATGTACAGTACATCTGCCAGATATCCCACCCTCACAGTACCCGCCTCACCATCAGAGGCACCCGGCACATGTACAGTACATCTGCCAGATATCCCACCCTCATAGTACCCGTCTCACCATCAGAGGCACCCGGCACATGTACAGTACATCTGCCAGATATCCCACCCTCACAGTACCCGCCTCACCATCAGAGGCACCCGGCACATGTACAGTACATCTGCCCAGATATCCCACCCTCACAGTACCCTCCTCACCATCAGAGGCACCCGGCACATGTACAGTACATCTGCCCAGATATTCCACCCTCACAGTACTCGTCTCACCATCAGAGGCACCCGACACATGTACAGTACATCTGCCAGATATCCCACCCTCACAGTACCCTCCTCACCATCAGAGGCACCCGGCACATGTACAGTACATCTGCCAGATATCCCACCCTCACAGTACCCGCCTCACCATCAGAGGCACCCGGGACATGTACAGTACATCTGCCAGATATCCCACCCTCACAGTACCCGCCTCACCATCAGAGGCACCCGGGACATGTACAGTACATCTGCCAGATATCCCACCCTCACAGTACCCTCCTCACCATCAGAGGCACCCGGCACATGTACAGTACATCTGCCAGATATCCCACCCTCACAGTACCCTCCTCACCATCAGAGGCACCCGGCACATGTACAGTACATCTGCCAGATATCCCACCCTCACAGTACCCATCTCACCATCAGAGGCACCCGGCACATATACAGTACATCTGCCCAGATATCCCACCCTCACAGTACCCTCCTCACCATCAGAGGCACCCGGGACATGTGCAGTACATCTGCCCAGATATCCCACCCTCACAGCACCCGCCTCACCATCAGAGGCACCCGGCACATGTACAGTACATCTGCCAGATATCCCACCCTCACAGTACCCGTCTCACCATCAGAGGCACCCGGCACATGTACAGTACATCTGCCTGATATCCCACCCTCACAGTACCTGTCTCACCATCAGAGTCACCCGGCACATGTACAGTACATCTGCCAGATATCCCACCCTCACAGTACCCGCCTCACCATCAGAGGCACCCGGCACATGTACAGTACATCTGCCAGATATCCCACCCTCACAGTACCCGTCTCACCATCAGAGGCACCCGGCACATGTACAGTACATCTGTCAGATATCCCACCCTCACAGTACCCGTCTCACCATCAGAGGCACCCGGCACATGTACAGTACATCTGCCAGATATCCCACCCTCACAGTACCTGTCTCACCATCAGAGTCACCCGGCACATGTACAGTACATCTGCCAGATATCCCACCCTCACAGCACCCGTCTCACCATCAGAGGCACCCGGCACATGTACAGTACATCTGCCAGATATCCCACCCTCACAGCACCCGTCTCACCATCAGAGGCACCCGGCACATGTACAGTACATCTGCCCAGATATCCCACCCTCACAGTACCCGCCTCACCATCAGAGGCACCTGGCACATGTACAGTGCGTCTGTCAGATATCCCACCCTCACAGTACCCTCCTCACCATCAGAGGCACCCGGGACATGTACAGTACATCTGCCCAGATATCCCACCCTCACAGCACCCGCCTCACCATCAGAGGCACCCGGCACATGTACAGTACATCTGCCAGATATCCCACCCTCACAGTACCCGCCTCACCATCAGAGGCACCCGGCAAATGTACAGTACATCTGCCAGATATCCCACCCTCACAGTACCCGTCTCACCATCAGAGGCACCCGGCACATGTACAGTACATCTGCCAGATATCCCACCCTCACAGTACCCGCCTCACCATCAGAGGCACCCGGCACATGTACAGTACATCTGCCAGATATCCCACCCTCACAGTACCCGTCTCACCATCAGAGGCACCCGGCACATGTACAATACATCTGTCAGATATCCCACCCTCACAGTACCCGTCTCACCATCAGAGGCACCCGGCACATGTACAGTACATCTGCCAGATATCCCACCCTCACAGTACCTGTCTCACCATCAGAGTCACCCGGCACATGTACAGTACATCTGCCCAGATATCCCACCCTCACAGTACCCGTCTCACCATCAGAGGCACCCGGCACATGTACAGTACATCTGCCAGATATCCCACCCTCACAGTACCCTCCTCACCATCAGAGGCACCCGGCACATGTACAGTACATCTGCCAGATATCCCACCCTCACAGTACCCGCCTCACCATCAGAGGCACCAGGCACATGTACAGTACATCTGCCAGATATCCCACCCTCACAGTACTCGTCTCACCATCAGAGGCACCCGGCACATGTACAGTACATCTGCCAGATATCCCACCCTCACAGTACCCTCCTCACCATCAGAGGCACCCGGCACATGTACAGTACATCTGCCAGATATCCCACCCTCACAGTACCCGCCTCACCATCAGAGGCACCTGGCACATGTACAGTACATCTGCCAGATATCCCACCCTCACAGTACCCGCCTCACCATCAGAGGCACCTGGCACATGTACAGTACATCTGTCAGATATCCCACCCTCACAGTACCCGCCTCACCATCAGAGGCACCCGGCACATGTACAGTACATCTGTCAGATATCCCACCCTCACAGTACCCGCCTCACCATCAGAGGCACCCGGCACATGTACAGTACGTCTGCCAAGATATCCCACCCTCACAGTACCCGACTCACCATCAGAGGCACCTGGCACATGTACAGTACGTCTGCCAGATATCCCACCCTCACAGTACCCGTCTCACCATCAGAGGCACCCGGCACATGTACAGTACATCTGCCCAGATATCCCACCCTCACAGTACCCGCCTCACCATCAGAGGCACCCGGCACATGTACAGTACATCTGCCAGATATCCTACCCTCACAGTACTCGTCTCACCATCAGAGGCACCCGGCACATGTACAGTACATCTGCCCAGATATCCCACCCTCACAGTACCCTCCTCACCATCAGAGGCACCCGGCACATGTACAGTACGTCTGCCAGATATCCCACCCTCACAGTACCCTCCTCACCATCAGAGGCACCCGGCACATGTACAGTACATCTGCCAGATATCCCACCCTCACAGTACCCTCCTCACCATCAGAGGCACCCGGCACATGTACAGTACATCTGCCCAGATATCCCACCCTCACAGTACCCTCCTCACCATCAGAGGCACCCGGCACATGTACAGTACATCTGCCAGATATCCCACCCTCACAGTACCCGCCTCACCATCAGAGGCACCCGGCACATGTACAGTACATCTGCCAGATATCCCACCTTCACAGTACCCGCCTCACCATCAGAGGCACCCGGCACATGTACAGTACATCTGCCAGATATCCCACCCTCACAGTACCAGCCTCACCATCAGAGGCACCCGGCACATGTACAGTACATCTGCCCAGATATCCCACCCTCACAGTACCCTCCTCACCATCAGAAGCACCCGGCACATGTACAATACGTCTGCCCAGATATTCCACCCTCACAGTACCCGCCTCACCATCAGAGGCACCTGGCACATGTACAGTACATCTTCCCATATATCCCACCCTCACAGCACCCGTCTCACCATCAGAGGCACCCGGCACATGTACAGTACATCTGCCCAGATATCCCACCCTCACAGTACCCGCCTCACCATCAGAGGCACCTGGCACATGTACAGTACGTCTGTCAGATATCCCACCCTCACAGTACCCGCCTCACCATCAGAAGCACCCGGCACATGTACAGTACATCTGCCAGATATCCCACCCTCACAGTACCCTCCTCACCATCAGAGGCACCCGGCACATGTACAGTACATCTGCCAGATATCCCACCCTCACAGTACCCTCCTCACCATCAGAGTAACCCGGCACATGTACAGTACATCTGCCAGATATCCCACCCTCACAGTACCCGTCTCACCATCAGAGTCACCCGGCACATGTACAGTACATCTGCCAGATATCCCACCCTCACAGTACCCGCCTCACCATCAGAGGCACCCGGCACATGTACAGTACATCTGCCCAGATATCCCACCCTCACAGTACCCGTCTCACCATCAGAGTCACCCGGCACATGTACAGTACATCTGCCAGATATCCCACCCTCACAGTACCCGCCTCACCATCAGAGGCACCCGGCACATGTACAGTACATCTGCCCAGATATCCCACCCTCACAGTACCCGCCTCACCATCAGAGTCACCCGGCACATGTACAGTACATCTGCCTGATATCCCACCCTCACAGTACCCTCCTCCCCATCAGAGTCACCTGGCACATGTACAGTACGTCTATCAGATATCCCACCCTCACAGTACCCTTCTCACCATCAGAGGCACCCGGCACATGTACAGTACATCTGTCAGATATCCCACCCTCACAGTACCCGTCTCACCATCAGAGGCACCCGGCACATGTACAGTACATCTGCCAGATATCCCACCCTCACAGTACCCGCCTCACCATCAGAGGCACCCGGCACATGTACAGTACATCTGCCCAGATATCCCACCCTCACAGTACCCGCCTCACCATCAGAGGCACCCGGCACATGTACAGTACATCTGCCAGATATCCCACCCTCACAGCACCCGTCTCACCATCAGAGGCACCCGGCACATGTACAGTACATCTGCCAGATATCCCACCCTCACAGCACCCGTCTCACCATCAGAAACACCCGGCACATGTACAGTACATCTGCCAGATATCCCACCCTCACAGTACCCGCCTCACCATCAGAGGCACCCGGCACATGTACAGTACGTCTGCCAGATATTCCACCCTCACAGTACCCGTCTCACCATCAGAGGCACCTGGCACATGTACAGTACATCTGCCCAGATATCCCACCCTCACAGCACCCGCCTCACCATCAGAGGCACCCGGCACATGTACAGTACATCTGCCCAGATATCCCACCCTCACAGTACCCGCCTCACCATCAGAGGCACCTGGTACATGTACAGTACATCTGCCCAGATATCCCACCCTCACAGCACCCGCCTCACCATCAGAGGCACCCGGCACATGTACAGTACATCTGCCCAGATATCCCACATCCTTACAGTACCCGCCTCACCATCAGAGGCACCCGGCACATGTACAGTACATCTGCCAGATATCCCACCCTCACAGTACCCGCCTCACCATCAGAGGCACCCGGCACATGTACAGTACATCTGCCAGATATCCCACCCTCACAGTACCCGCCTCACCATCAGAGGCACCCGGCACATGTACAGTACATCTGCCAGATATCCCACCCTCACAGTACCCGTCTCACCATCAGAGGCACCCGGCACATGTACAGTACGTCTGCCCAGATATACCACCCTCACAGTACCCGTCTCACCATCAGAGGCACCCGGCACATGTACAGTACATCTGCCCAGATATCCCACCCTCACAGTACCCGTCTCACCATCAGAGGCACCCGGCACATGTACAGTACATCTGCCAGATATCCCACCCTCACAGTACCCGTCTCACCATCAGAGTCACCCGGCACATGTACAGTACATCTGCCAGATATCCCACCCTCACAGTACCCGTCTCACCATCAGAGGCACCCGGCACATGTACAGTACATCTGCCCAGATATCCTACCCTCACAGTGCCAGCCTCACCATCAGAGGCACCCGGCACATGTACAGTACATCTGCCAGATATCCCACCCTCACAGTACCCGTCTCACCATCAGAGTCACCCGGCACATGTACAGTACATCTGCCAGATATTCCACCCTCACAGCACCCGTCTCACCATCAGAGGCACCCGGCACATGTACAGTACATCTGCCAGATATCCCACCCTCACAGTACCCGTCTCACCATCAGAGGCACCCGGCACATGTACAGTACATCTGCCAGATATCCCACCCTCACAGTACCCGCCTCACCACAGAGGCACCCGGCACATGTACAGTACATCTTCCCAGATATCCCACCCTCACAGTACCCGCCTCACCATCAGAGGCACCCGGCACATGTACAGTACATCTGCCAGATATCCCACCCTCACAGTACCCGTCTCACCATCAGAGGCACCCGGCACATGTACAGTACATCTGCCAGATATCCCACCCTCACAGTACCCGCCTCACCACAGAGGCACCCGGCACATGTACAGTACATCTTCCCAGATATCCCACCCTCACAGTACCCGCCTCACCATCAGAGGCACCCGGCACATGTACAGTACATCTGCCAGATATCCCACCCTCACAGTACCCGTCTCACCATCAGAGGCGATCGGCACATGTACAGTACATCTGCCCAGATATCCCACCCTCACAGTACCAGCCTCACCATCAGAGTCATCCGGCACATGTAAAGTACATCTGCCCAGATATCCCACCCTCACAGTACCCCCCTCACCATCAGAGGCACCCGGCACATGTCCCATCACTGTCTCGTAATCAGACCGATACATTGATGTAAAAATAACAGACAGATTTGACGGTTCCTATGCTACAATTGTGTCAGTGTCTTACAACTGCCACCGTTTGCAGCTGGAGAACAACTGGAGGAAGAGAGGGGAGGCAGCTATAGGTGTAGTGGGCGTGAGGGTAACAGGGAGGATGCGTATCAATTATTTTGAATCCATTTTCTCATTCACATTCTGAACCTAGGGGGTCATTCCGAGTTGTTCGCTCGCAAGCTGCTTTTAGCAGATTTGCTCACGCTAAGTCGCCGCCTACTGGGAGTGAATCTTAGCTTCTTAAAATTGCGAACGACGTATTCGCAATATTGCGATTAGACCTCTCTTAGCAGTTTCTGAGTAGCTCCAGACTTACTCGGCATCTGCGATCAGTTCAGTGCTTGTCGTTCCTGGTTTGACGTCACAAACACACCCAGCGTTCGCCCAGACACTCCTCCGTTTCTCCAGCCACTCCCGCGTTTTTCCCAGAAACGGTAGCGTTTTTTCACACACACCCATAAAACGGCCAGTTTCCGCCCAGAAACACCCACTTCCTGTCAATCACATTACGATCACCAGAACTAAGAAAAAACCGTGAGTAAAATTCCTAACTGCATAGCAAATTTACTTGGCGCAGTCGCAGTGCGAACATTGCGCATGCGCACTAAGCGGAAAATCGCTGCGATGCGAAGAAATTTACCGAGCGAACAACTCGGAATGACCCCCCTAGTTTTTTATGCATTTTAGTTAGATTTTCCTTTGCCTTTTTGGGGTTTTGGATCATTGCTATTAAATTTAAATAAAACAGGATTGTAATGCTCTCTGCCTGCCCCGGAGCACTGCTCCCTGGCGCCCTGGGATGTCCCCGCCCCTGAGGAGCATCACGTGAGGAGGCGGGGCCGCTGACAGGAGAATGAAAGAAAAAAAAAAAGTTTATGTTTAAAAAGCACAACTTAATATATTTATATAGCTAGGATTACACTGAACGTGGCCTTTGAAACAGAATAACCTCTTACCTCTCTGTCTATCATTACCCAGCCTCGTCTTATTACTGTTCTATTCCAAACTGTACAGCGCAACAGTATATGCTGGCGCTGTATAAATAAATGTCAGTACATAGATAATTAGTGGGCAGATGTGTAACTTCCCCCCGGCATTCCTGGGGTTAAATGCGAGGACGGGCTGAGATGCTGTCTTGCCCATCGCCCTGTATGCGGGTACTCCAGACTCCCAGCCCTCCCAGGGGTGAATAAGCAGCGAGCTGGAAAAGACTGGGATACAGACATCTAGCTGGAATGACACTTGCTTTCACCAGTTGCTGCGTCCTCCCAGCTCAGTCGACACAGAGCAGGAAATCATTTGCTGAGACCCGAAGCCAAATTCAACACTTATATAATCTGCCCTTATCTGCTGCAGACCACAGGGCGTACTGTAATTGCCCGGCTATGATGCTCTGCGTTATACACATGGCCACTGTGCTGGCATAGTCCTTATAATCTCTCCCCTCCTGGGAGAAGGTTCTGTGCTGCAACCGTAACACGATTTCATGGCGCAAGAGATTGCTGCAGACAGACGCCCTCTCCTGTGTTACAGCCTTCACTCCACTGGAGTTTACAATCTATGGGGGAGATTTATCAAAGCTTGGAGGAGAGAGATAAAGTGGCAGATGCATAAAGCCTTGGAGAGTGATAAAGTGGAGAGAACGCCTGGAGAGTGATAAAGTGAAGATAAAATACCAGCCAGTCAGCTCCTAGCTGTCATTTTGCAAACACAGCTTGTAACATGACAGGAGCTGATTGGCCGAACTCTATCTCTCTCCAACTTTGATAAATATTCACCCCTATCATGTAGACACACAAATTCTCTAGGTGTAATTATTTTTATCAGAGACCAATTAACTTACTGGTATGGTGTTAAAGTCTGGGTGGAAGCTGGAGAACATGGAGAAAACCTACACAAGCATGGGGATCACAGACAAACTCCACACATATAATCAGTGAACAGGAATTTAGCTCATGTACCCCAGGGAAGGCCCAAACTGCACACACTGCACCCTTTTTTAAATACTTACCTTTCCGGAGTACAGCGTCGTGCCGCAGCAAAAATCGCAGCCAAAATCGCGCCACACATGCACAGTACTAACATTTGTCTCTGAAATATGGCAGGAGCGATGTTTCTGAAGACCTGCACATGTACAGTAGACTCTGGCACAGTGCTGTAGCCTATTGCACCATGGAGAGGGGGGGGGGGGACCCAGCGTCTGCACACAGGCCCCCTCCTCTATTGAAACGCCCCTGCTCTGCATATTAGACTAGCCACCGGTTATGGCTCTGCATATTAGACTAGCCACCGGTTATAGCTCTGCATATTAGACTAAGCACCGGTTATGGCTCTGCATATTCGACTAGGCACAGGTTATGGCTCTGCATATTAGACTAGGCACCGGTAATGGCTCTGCATATTAGACTAAGCACCGGTTATGGCTCTGCATATTAGACTAGCCACTGGTTATGGCGCTGCATATTAGACTAGCCACCGGTTATGGCTCTGCATATTAGACTAGCCACCGGTTATGGCTCTGTATATTAGACTAGTCACTGGTTATAGCGCTGCATATTAGACTAGTCACTGGTTATGGCGCTGCATATTAGACTAGCCACTGGTTATGGCGCTGCATATTAGACTAGCCACCGGTTATGGCTCTGCATATTAGACTAGCCACCGGTTATGGCTCTGTATATTAGACTAGTCACTGGTTATGGCGCTGCATATTAGACTAGGCACCGGTTATAGCTCTGTATATTAGACTAGGCACAGGTTATGGCTCGTCATATTAGACTAGGCACCGGTTATGGCTCTGTATATTAGACTAGGCACAGGTTATGGCTCGTCATATTAGACTAGGCACCGGTTATGGCTCGTCATATTAGACTAGGCACCGGTTATGGCTCTGCATACTAGACTAGGCACCGGTTATGGCTCTGCATATTAGACTAGGCACCGGTTATGGCTCGTCATATTAGACTAGGCAACGGTTATGGCTCTGCATATTAGACTATGCACTGGTTATGGCTCGTCATATTAGACTAGGCACAGGTTATGGCTCTGTATATTAGACTAGGCACTGGTGTGTGCGTGCCTGTGCGTGTGGTAGGGGGAGATTCCAGGACTGTTCCGGGAGAATTGGGACTGTGGTTAAGGGTGCAGTTCACCATCTTATAACTGTAGGACATATTGAACCTGCGCACTATTTATTACAGTACGTATCCTGCAGGTAAAACAATGTATATCTAGTTACAGCGAGGAATATGATGTACCATTCAGTGCCTGTTGTACCGTTCTCCATAATCTGGGGGTAAACAGCCATCCCCGGGTTCAGTGGAATTCATCACATCCATTCACGATCTATAGCAGAGAATAACATCTTGTGTTTCTGGCATGTGCGTTTGGTCTCAGGCCCGGCTGACGGCAATCGCAGTGAAAACAAAAACTTGTACTTTGTCCTTGCTGTGTTTTTAACAGAGCACCGTAGCCTCATTCTCAGCGGTGCAAGCATGCGGGTACGCTCGGGTACGGAGTACCCTTAAGAATTTGGCAGCGGGTACGCAGTACCACCTGCCACACACTTTGCCATTACCACAATTATAATGTGCCACCAAGCAACAAGACAATGGTGCTTGGCAGCATGACGGCTCCTCCCACTTTGTCAGTGCTGTATTTTCCTGTTATAATGGAGGCATTACTATATATTGTTATTAAATTGGAGGCATTACTATATATTCTATTATATTTCAGGCATTGCTATATATTTTTAGGGGTTCACTACGGCTGGCCGGCGGTCGGGCTCCCGGCGACCAGCATCCCGGCGCCGGGAGCCCGACCGCCGGCTTACCGACAGCGTGGCGAGCGCAAATGAGCCCCTTGCGGGCTCGCTGCGCTCGCCACGCTACGGGCACGGTGGCGCGCTACGCGCGCCACACTATTTTATTCTCCCTCTATGGGGGTCGTGGACCCCCACGAGGGAAAATAAGTGTCGGTATGCCGGTTGTCGGGCTCCCGGCGCCGGTATACTGAGCGCCGGGAGGCCGACCGCCGGCATACAGAAGACCACCCATTTTTAGCATTGCCTCCAGATTCCCCAAAAAATAGGGGCTGTCGTGTGGCCACGCCGCTAGTGTCATGTAGCCACTCCCACTAGCATCATGTGACCACGCCCCTCACAACACAGGGCCACGCCCATTTTTCGACACTCAGTACCACTAACAAAATATCTCTATTTGCACCACTGCACGTTCTACAATCCACCCTATACAGATAATGCGCTCTGTCCTACAGCACCGCCATTGGCGTATCTATAATGGGTGCAGTGTCTTCGAGGCCCACCCCGCACACACTGCACCCATTTGTTTAATACTTACCTCTCTGGAGTCCCCCGTCGGAGCCATCCCTTCTCAGCAGCGTAATAGAGTTTGAACACTAGGGGGAACAAACTCTATTGCGCTTGCTGAAAACTCCGGAAAGATGGCACGGTGGCCATTTTTCCGGAGTTTCGCGCATGCGCATTAGCAAAATCTTCGGGAAAATGTCCGCCGCGCCGTGTTCCCGGAGAGGGATGGCACCGCCGGGGGACCCAGGAGAGGTAAGTATTAAAATACCTGTTCATCAGTCAGAGAGGACTCCTCCTCTCTTAAAACGCCCCTGAGCGCCGCGCTATAGTACCGGGCGCTATCTGTGAAAAGCTGCAGGCGGTGCTGGAGTAAGTGCTAAATGAACAGAAAATGCATGTACAGGTCCTTCCATTATATATTCCATTCACCAATGGGAGGTGTTTTCAGCGACGTCTGTATCATTTATATATTCCATTATCAAATATTAGTTTTTATTGATACAATTTTAGTCAGAGGCTTTATCTTTATCTATTTTTATAATAGAGCATCAGTCTCTACATCTGCAGCTCTCCCCTCCACGTGGCCGTGATCCAGGGTAGATTTGTCATAAGTGAAAAGTCCTATGGCCAGTGGAAACTGGTGCTTTTCCAATCAGAGTCTCAGTGTTTTGCCAGATATAGCGTTACAGTAAGCCTGTGTAATGGGATGCAGTGATGAAGGTGTGGGAAGTTCCACACGGAAACGCGTTGAGCTGATAACTAAGACTCATCATCACCTTTGGACACCATCTGTACCTAGGGAGTCATTCCGAGTTGATCGCTCGCTAGCTATTTTTTGCAGCGTTGCGATCAGATAGTCGCCGCCTATAGGGGAGTGTATTTTCGCTTTGCAAATGTGCCATCGCTTTTGCAGCCGAGCGGTACAAAAAAACTTTGTGCAGTTTCTGAGTAGGTCTGGACTTACTCATCCCTTGCGATCACTTCAGCCTGTCCGGGCCCGGAATTGGCGTCAGACACCCGCCCTGCAAACGCTTTGGACACACCTGCGTTTTCCCAAACACTCCCTGAAACCGGTCAGTGGACACCCATAAACACCTTCTTCCTATCAATGGCCCTCATTCCGAGTTGTTCGCTCGCTAGCTGCTTTTAGCAGCTTTGCACACGCTAAGCCGCCGCCTACTGGGAGTGAATCTTAGCATAGCAGAATAGCGAACAAAAGATTAGCAGAATTGCGAATAGAAAATTCTTAGCAGTTTCGGAGTAGCTCCAGACTTACTCCTATACTGCGATCAGTTCAGTCAGTTTCGTTCCTGGTTTGACATCACAAACACACCCAGCGTTCGCCCACACACTCCCCCGTTTCTTCAGACACTCCCGCGTTGTTCCCAGAAACGCCAGCGTTTTTTCGCACACTCCCAGAAAACGGCCAGTTTCCGCCCAGAAACACCCACTTCCTGTCAATCACACTACGATCACCAGAACGATGAAAAATCCTCGTTAGGCCGTGAGTAAAATACCAAACTTTTGTGCTAATTTACTTGGCGCAGGCGCACTGCGATCATTGCGTATGCGCAGTTTGCGACTAATCGCTCCGTAGCGGAAAAAAATAACGAGCGAACAACTCGGAATGAGGGCCAATCTCCTTGCGATCGGCTGTAGTAATGGATTCTTAGTTAAATCCATCGCTCAGCAACGATACGCTTTGTACCCATACAACGCGCCTGCACATTGCGGTGCATGCAGATGCGCAGTTTTGCCGAGTTTTGACCTGATTGCAGTGTTGCAAAAAGTTGCTAGCGAGCGATCAACTCGGAAAGACCGCGTAGGGAACATAATGTGACCATAGCGGCATAAACGCACCGTCTGGGCCTCCGCAGCGCCGCTCGAGCCATCACCTTGGCCTGTGAGGGGTTAATGTTTTTTGCTGGGAGGAACGTAGAGAGAGGGCCGGGGCTCTATTGGCTGGATCATGGAGAGGGGGCTGGCCTGTCATATATGCAGCTGACAGGATACTTCCTGCCTCTCTTCCAGCTCTGTTCGTGAGGACTGCAAGTATTGCTCCTATTTCGTTATATTTCTCCTTATTCATCCTGCTCACATCCCAATTCACTTTTTACTCTCCCTTTCCTGTGCTTTACCCTTTGTATCCCCTCTACTCCTTTCTTATATTCACCCCTTTTCTATCCTTGCTTCTCTTGTTCTTAAACTGATCTCTTGCGCCTACTTAGACCCGCCTTATGGCCGCTAGAATTCTTCCCAGCCGCTCCGCTGGCCTCCACGCCCGGCTCCTGGACGCGTCTGATGTCCAGCCGGCACGGGGAAGGAATGCTGCGGCTGCCGTACGGGAGACCCGGGGCGCGCGCGGCCGGGCTCGGCCGCTTGCCCGGGCTCCCCAGCGCTTGCGCTCTCCGTCCCTGCTAGCCGCGGCGGGGAACGGAGCGCTGGGTGGCCGGGGACGTACGCGGCGCACGGCCAGGGATGGTGTCCTGCCGTCTCTGAGCCCGCCGCTCGCTACCCACGGCTGCTCTGATCACGTGGATCCCGCGGATCAGCGGCCTGATCCTCTCCTGGAGGGGGACTCTGCTGATGTTGGTGGGCGGGAGGGGGGTTGTGCTGCTGCCAGACCTGTACAGTCCAGGCAGCGCGCGCGTGGCACAGTTGACCCTGCCACTTGGGGGGCCCAGATGAGGCCTGGCCCCTCTGTTCGGCCCTCCCCTTCACCCAGTCAGGTCCGGCCTGCGCCCTCCCCCGACAGGGCGGGGCGTCGTCCCCGCCCCTCTACTGCGCGTCCCCCTTTACTTGTCTCTGATAGGGCGGGGCCCGTCCGGCGGGGGCGTTCTGCATCCGCCCGCGGTGGTGCGGCCCACCGGGCCTCTCCTGCCGGGGGTGGCCCCGGAGCGCCCCCCCCCCCCTTCCAGGGTACCTCACCTGGCGCATGGCGCTGCTGCCGCCGCCCATGGCCATGCGGCTCCGACCGGCGTCACTCACCCCGTGAGGGGGCAGCGTGCGCCGTCGGGGGGCGTCCGTTCCGCCCCTCCCCGTGTCCGGTCGTCTCCTGCCGATGTTGCTGCGGACGGGTCACATTCCGACGTTGCGCCTCCTCCTTCCAGTAGCGACGACTCTTCGGTTTCTCATCCTGTGGCCAACGCTCGGGATCGGAGGAGGTCGCGGCGAAGGCGGTTGGCGCGGGATTTATCGCAGCGGGACGGCGATACCGTGACGCCCGACAGTGAGGGATCATCCGGGTCCTTGCTCCCAACGGGGGGTTTACGATCCTCCCATGGGGAGCATGACTCGCGTGGCGGCTCTGATTTTCCTACGCCCGTCATGTCGGCTGCACCCTTGGTGGACACCACCGTTCTGTCCGCCATTTGTGCAGCTGTTGTGTCGGCGGTGGCACCCTTGTTATCCTCCGTACCCGGGGGACTTGGGCGGCCCGCTGCTTCTGTGGCGGATAGCATTGCGCATGCTCTTGCCCCGCTTCTGTCCTCTGGCGCGACGGTTCCCCCGCCTGCCCCGCTCCCGGCTGCGGCGAGCCCGGTGGGGGAGCAGGGGAACCATGTCTCTTTTGTCTCCCCAGCCGCGGACGTCGGGTCAGAAATGGAGTCTGTCGGTGCATCCGCGAGTCGTCCGGTGGCCGTTGGGACGGATGGTGTTCCCTCTCGTGCAGGTGAGTCTTCATCGGACCCCGACTGGTCCCGGGGGAGCGCGGTTACACCCCGTAGCGGCTTGGGATCAGGTACTCCCTCCAGCTCTTCTAGCGTCGGCAGCAGTGTGCGTAGGGTTTCTAGCAAGCGCAACAGGCGCAGCCGCAGGCGTCGGTACACGGACTCTTCCCTTGCCTCCACGTCTTCGGAGGGCCTGTCCTCCTCTGACGGCGGCTTGCACAGGGTTAAGCGTCGCAGACGGCGCGAGCGTCGGTATTCAACCTCGTCCGCCTCCCAAGTCTCGGTGGAATCGGACACCGTGCACTGCGCTAATATGGCGGTGCAACGTGGTCTTAGGCCCCGGGTCCAGGACCGGATCCATAAGGGCCAATATGTGAATATTTTCGCTCTTACTAGTGACGATCGGAAAGCCTTACTTTCAGCTAAGAAAAAGGGGCAGGGCAGCGATGACGCTTTGCCCTCCTACCCGAATTGGGTGCGATGTATGTTGATCTTTGCTGCATGTTACCTAGAGACCCGCCCGGACGAACATATGAACATAGTGCGATATCAATTCCACACACATGTTCTGTACCACAAGTATAAAGGGTCGGCCTGGCGTCGTTATGACGAGGATTTTCGGCGGAAACAACACGGGCGGCAGATCTATAACTTCGGTAAGAAAGATGTGGAATTGTGCTCGGAACTGACCCAGGGTTCGGCCGGCGCTGAGGAAAGCGTCACGACGAGGAGATGGGCTAAGCGTCCTGCCTCTCGTTCTGCCGGCTTTCGCAGCGGTTCAGGGCGCGCGGGGCATGGAAAATGCTTCGCTTTTAATAATGCCCAATGCGACTTAGGCGGCCGCTGTCGTTTTCGTCACTCCTGTATCCGATGTGGGGGGGCCACGGGATTAAGGACTGTCCCAGTCCTGGGGCCGGAGGGGCTTCCGGACCGCAGACCCGGCAGAGTCGCGCTCCCGCGGCCTCTGGCGTTGGCCACAGCCCCCACCCCAATTAGACTTCAGGCACTCCTTCCCTGGCTGCGACGGTACCCGCGGCCGGCGGACGCCCAATTCTTACACTCGGGATTCGCGTCAGGCTTCCCCTTGCCTATACATGGGCGGGTGGGTCCCGGGGCGGGTACGAACCTGCGCTCGGCCAGGGAATTTCCGGACGTGCTCCGCCAGAAGGTGGAGGCTGAGGTGGCGCTAGGTAGAATGGTTGGCCCTTTCCGGGAACCCCCCTTGCCAGACCTGGTATTGTCCCCCGTTGGCATAGTGCCCAAAAAGACCGTGGGAAAATTTTGCCTTATCCAACATCTGTCCTGTCCTCCGGGGTCATCGGTTAACGATGCCATCCCTCCGGATCAGTGTAGGATTGTTTACCTATCCTTCGATTCAGCCATTGACACCATCCGGTCTTTTGGCCCTGGGGCAGTGATGTGTAAATTGGACATCCAGTCAGCGTTCCGCCTCCTTCCGCTGCACCCGTCCGCCTTTCGGTTTATGGGTTTTAAGCTGGACGATGGTTTTTACATCGATCGGTGCCTCCCTATGGGCTGTTCCATCTCTTGCGCCTACTTCGAGAGATTCAGTTCTTTCCTCCACTGGTGTCTCGAGCAGAAGACGGGCGAACGGGGCATTTCGCACTACCTGGACGATTTCCTTTTTATCGGCTCATCAGACTCGGATCGCTGCGTCAACTTGCTGCAGGGGGCTCTTGCCATCTTCGCACACTTCGGAGTTCCGGTGGCACCTGAGAAGACGGAGGGTACCTCCGCCTCCTTGGTTTACCTCGGGATTCAGATTGATACGGTCGGTGGTCTGTGTCGGCTCCCTGCGGACAAGGTGTTGCGTTTACACAACGGTATCCTATATGCGCTGGCGGCGGGCAAGCTCACTCTCAAACAGGCTCAATCCTTATTGGGCCTGTTTAACTTTGCTTGCAAGGTGATCCCCATGGGCATGATCTTCTGTAGAAAATTGGAACGGGCTACCGTGGGGGTTAGACGCCCACATCATTTTCTTCGGTTGTCTCTCGAAATCTGAAGGGATTTGTGGATTTGGGACGAATTTCTTGTTCATTTCAACGGCATCTGTATTTGGCAGGAGGCGGCTGTGTCTAGCCCAGCCCTGGAGCTTTTCACAGACGCCTCTGGCGCTTACGGGTTCGGAGCTTATTTCGCAGGCCATTGGTGCGCGTGTCCCTGGCCTCGGGCCCGGCTTAGCAAGGGCCTCACGACGAACATGCTGTTGCGGGAAATATTTCCCATTCTGGTCGGTCTGGAATTGTGGTGCGATGCCCTGCGTAACAAACAGGTTATCTTCTGGTGCGACAATATGGGCGTGGTTTTTGCCATAAACCGCCAAAAATCCACATCCTTGCCGGTCCTGCGGGTCCTTGCGCAAATAGTCTTGCTATGTTTGGTGAACAACATTACGTTGCGAGCCAAACATGTACCTGGCGTGCGTAACGAAATTGCAGATGCCCTGTCTCGGGGCGATTGGCAGTGGTTTCGGCGCTTGGCTCCTGCAGCGCTAATCCATGGGGAATCATGTCCTGCTTATGTGTGGCAGGTCATCCACCCGGATTGTCGCAGTTGCATTTTGCGATTGCGGGGGCCTTGAGGAATTTTTGTTTTGTCGTTGGTTTTACTACGGCTTTTGCCGGCTAACGAAGTTTTGTTTTTGCCTCAAGTCAAATTGGGTGCCCCCCGTTAGGGTCGCAGTTAGGTTGTCCATTTACATATGCCATCTTTCTCTCATTTTATTAACCTTCATCGCACCCTTCTTTTGCAGGACGGCGGTTAGATCCGCACTTTATATGGTTTGTCGGCCATTCGTACATCTATTGGCTGTCCGTGTCGGCTCTGGCCTGCGACACGACTCGGCTTCCAGAGCTGCGGGCCGTGCGCTGGTTGGGGCGTAGAGGCCTCCGCTGGGACGGCCTGCGGGACTGGCTTAGGGCGGCAGTTGGCCGGTTTGGATATCCGCTGTTTTTGGTCTTGCATCTCGGTGGCAATGATTTGGTGCGCCGCACGGGGCTTGACATTCGCCTCGAGATCAGACGCCAGCTGTTGGAACTTATGGCTGACTGGCCGTTTTGCCTGATCCTCTGGTCAGACATCGTCCCCCGGCGGTCTTGGCATGGAGCCTTTAACCCCGGGGCGATTGACCTAGTTCGGAGGCGGGTCAATTCGGTTGTCGGTCGTGCTGTCCTCCAGCATGGCGGCCTGGTCGTGCCGCACAGTGGTATCTCCTTCCGGGATCCGACTCTATACCGGTCTGACGGGGTGCATTTGTCGCCAGCTGGCATGGTGATCTTCTTGGATGACATTATTCACGTTCTTCGGTCCCCTTAGGTAGTCGTTTCGGATTTTTCGTTCCGTTAGTTAGTATTTAGTTAGTTTTGTCAGCTTTTAGCCCCTCTAGTTAGTTGTTAGTTCGGTGGTGGTGGCAGGTTGGTAGCCTTCAGTTGGCCGGTTTCTAAACGGTTACTGAATTTTAACTATGAGTTCAAGGTTAGAAGTTTGGGTGTGCATTTAGAAAAATGTTCTTAGTCGTTTGAATTAGTTTACGGGCATCACTTTACCAAGTGGAGTCCATTAATGGGTATAAACATATGTGCATGGCGGGGCCGGTGGCCCAATTTTTTACCCCGTAGGGGCGGAGCGTACCTCCGTCCCTACAACTGTTGGTGGGCAGGGGTAGTGGCAGAAGGTCGACCCCTGTCCTGGGATTTTTGATTTTTCAATGTCCGGGATGGAGGCAGGAGGCCGATCCCGGAACATCGGGGGCGGAAGGCTCCCTCACACATATGTTTTTTATCGCTTGCTTTTTTCTGTATTACAATGTTTTTTCACCCATGTTACGTTTATTATGTTTAACCGTTCTTCTCCCCGCCACCTTAGTTAGAGAGGGAAGTCGGCATTTTTAGTCTTAGCATTTAATAGGCCTTCCTATCAATCAGAAAATAAAAGCTGACCCCTTTCACGCCAATTACAGTTGTGGTGTCTTTATTTTATAGAATAAGTGTGCTTGAGTGGCGCGTGGATGCATCTGACGTGTGAGGTTTATGATCCCACTGGCACTCTATCCGGACCAGCTTTGAAGATCTGAGAATAATACCTTGATCCCAAATCGCAGTAGGTTACCTGTACCAAGTTAATCTCTTGTCAACTGATAGTACGGACTGCACGCCTCTGACTGGTTGAATCATCTCGGATCCGGTGGGTAATACACAGTATTTTGAAATTTGCATTTTGCCCAAATCTTCTTGTGTGTTCCAAAGGACTGAGAATATAAAAAATCTCATGATTTGGATGAGGAGACAGGACTGAACTGTTTCTAAAGTACCGGTCCTAAAAACTCTAGAGACTGCCAGCCATAGGACCTCTTATGTGGCTTTTATAATAAATAAATATATATATATATATATATATATATATATATATATATTAGAGATGTGCACCGGACATTTTTCGGGTTTTGTGTTTTGGTTTTGGATTCAGTTCCGCGGCCATGTTTTGGATTCGGACGCGTTTTGGTAAAACCTCCCTGAAAATTTTTTGTCGGATTCGGGTGTTTTTTTCCCAAAAAACCCTCAAAAACAGCTTAAATCATAGAATTTGGGGGTCATTTTGATCCCATAGTATTATTAACATCAATAATCATAATTTCCACTCATTTTCAGTCTATTCTGAACACCTCACACCTCACAATATTATTTTTAGTCCTAAAATTTGCACCGAGTTCGCTGGATGACTAAGCTAAGCGACCCAAGTGGCCGACACAAACACCTGGCCCATCTAGGAGTGGCACTGCAATGTCAGACAGGATGGCACTTAAAAAGAATTAGCCCCAAACATCACATGATGCAGAGATAAATAAAAAAAAAAAGAGGTGCAAGATGGAATTGTCCTTGGGCCCTCCCACCCACCCTTATGTTGTATAAACAGGAAATTCACACGTTAACAAACCCATCATTTCAGTGACAGGGACTGCCACATGACTGTGGCTGAAATGACTGGTTGGTTTGGGCCCCCACCAAAAAAGAAGCAATCAATCTCTCCTTGCACAAACTGGCTCTACAGAGGCAAGATGTCCACCTCCTCCTCATCGTCCGATTCCTCACCCCTTTCACTGTGTACATCCCCCTCCTCACAAATTATTAATTCGTCCCCACAGGAATCCACCATCTCAGGTCCCTGTGTACTTTCTGGAGGCAATTGCTGGTGAATGTCTCCACGGAGGAATTGATTATAATTCATTTTGATGAACATCATCTTCTCCACATTTTCTGGAAGTAACCTCGTACGCCGATTGCTGACAAGGTGACCGGCTGCACTAAACACTCTTTCGGAGTACACACTGGAGGGGGGGCAACTTAGGTAAAATAAAGCCAGTTTGTGCAAGGGCCTCCAAATTGCCTCTTTTTCCTGCCAGTATACGTACGGACTGTCTGACGTGCCTACTTGGATGCGGTCACTTATATAATCCTCCACCATTCTTTCAGTGGTGACAGAATCATATGCAGAGACAGTAGACGACATGTCAGTATTCTCTGGCAGGTCTTTCAGTCCGGACCAGATGTCAGCACTCGCTCCAGACTGCCCTGCATCACCGCCAGCGGGTGGGCTCGGAATTCTTAGCCTTTTCCTCGCAGCCCCAGTTGCGGGAGAATGTGAAGGAGGAGCTGTTGACGGGTCACGTTCCGCTTGACTTGACAAGTGTCTCACCAGCAGGTCTTTGCACCTCTGCACACTTGTGTCTGCCGGAAAGAGAGATACAACGTAGGCTTTAAACCTAGGATCGAGCACGGTGGGCAAAATGTAGTGCTCTGATTTCAACAGATTGACAACCCGTGAATCCTGGTTAAGCGAATTAAGGGCTCCATCCACAAGTCCCACATGCCTAGCGGAATCGCTCCGTTTTAGCTCCTCCTTCAATTTCTCCAGCTTCTTCTGCAAAAGCCTGATGAGGGGAATGACCTGACTCAGGCTGGCAGTGTCTGAACTGACTTCACGTGTGGCAAGTTCAAAGGGTTGCAGAACCTTGCACAACGTTGAAATCATTCTCCACTGCGCTTGAGTCAGGTGCATTCCCCCTCCTTTGCCTATATCGTTGAATGGCTTTTTGCTGCTCCTCCATCCTCTGAAGCATATAGAGGGTTGAATTCCACCTCGTTACCACCTCTTGCTTCAGATGATGGCGGGGCAGGTTCAGGAGTGTTTGCTGGTGCTCCAGTCTTCGGCACGTGGTGGCTGAATGCCGAAAGTGGCCCGCAATTCTTCGGGCCACCGACAGCATCTCTTGCACGCCCCTGTCGGTTTTTTTTTAATTCTGCACCACCAAATTCAATGTATGTGCAAAATATGGGACATGCTGGAATTTGCCCACATGTAATGCATGCACAATATTGGTGGCGTTGTCCGATGTCACAAATCCCCAGGAGAGTCCAATTGGGGTAAGCCATTCTGCGATGATGTTCCTCAGTTTCCGTAAGAGGTTGTTAGCTGTGTGCCTCTTATGGAAAGCGGTGATACAAAGCGTAGCCTACCTAGGAACGAATTGGCGTTTGCGAGATGCTGCTACTGGTGCCGCCGCTGCTGTTCTTGCTGCGGGAGGCAATACATCTACCCAGTGCGCTGTCATAGTCATATAGTCCTGAGTCTGCCCTGCTCCACTTGTCCACATGTCCGTGGTTAAGTGGACATTGGGTACAACTAAATTTTTTAGGACACTGGTGACTCTTTTTCTGACGTCTGTGTACATTCTCGGTATCGTCTGCCTAGAGAAATGGAACCTAGATGGTATTTGGTACCGGGGACACAGTACCTCAAGCAATTCTCTAATTCCCTGTGAATTAACGGTGGATACGGACACACGTTTAACACCACCGCAGCTGCCAAAACCTGAGTTATCCGCTTTACAGCAGGATGACTGCTGTGATATTTCATCTTCCTCGCAAAGGACTGTTGGACAGTCAATTGCTTACTGGAAGTACCACAAGTGGTCTTCCGACTTCCCCTCTGGGATGACGATCGACTCCCAGCAGCAACAACAGCAGCGCCAGCAGCAGAAGGCGTTACACTCAAGGATCCATCGGAGGAATCCCAGTTAGGAGAGGACTCGTCAGACTTGCCAGTGACATGGCCTGCAGGACTATTGGCGTTCCTGTTTAAGGAGGAAATTGACACTGAGGGAGTTGGTGGTGTGGTTTGCAGGAGCTTGGGTACAAGAGGAAGGGATTAAGTTGTCAGTGGACTGCTTCCGCTGTCACCCAAAGTTTTTGAACTTGTCAATGACTTCTGATGAATGTGCTCCAGGTGACGTATAAGGGAGGATGTTCCTAGGTGGTTAACGTCCTTACCCCTACTTATTACAGCTTGACAAAGGCAACATACGGCTTGACACCTGTTGTCCGCATTTCTTTTGAAATAATTCCACACCGAAGAGGTGATTTTTTTTGTCATTTGACCAGGCATGTCAATGGCCATATTCGTCCCACGGACAACAGGTATCTCCCCGGGTGCCTGACTTAAACAAACCACCTCACCATCAGAATCCTCCTTGTCAATTTCCTCCTCAGCGCCAGCAACACCCATATCCTCATCCTGGTGTACTTCAACAGTGACATCTTCAATTTGACTATCAGGAACTGGACTGCGGGTGCTCCTTCCAGCACTTGCAGGGGGAATGCAAATGGTGGAAGGCGCCACCTCTTCCCGTCCAGTGTTGGGAAGGTCAGGCATCGCAACCGACACAATTGGACTCTCCTTGGGGATTTGTGATTTAGAAGAACGCACAGTTCTTTGCTGTGCTTTTGCCAGCTTGAGTCTTTTCATTTTTCTAGCGAGAGGCTGAGTGCTTCCATCCTCATGTGAAGCTGAACCACTAGCCATGAACATAGGCCAGGGCCTCAGCCGTTCCTTGCCACTCCGTGTCGTAAATGGAATATTGGCAAGTTTACGCTTCTCATCAGACGCTTTCAATTTTGATTTTTGGGTCATTTTACTGAACTTTTGCTTTTTGGATTTTACATGCTCTCTACTATGACATTGGGCATCGGCCTTGGCAGACGACGTTGATGGCATTTCATCATCTCGGCCATGACTAGTGGCAGCAGCTTCAGCATGAGGTGGAAGTGGATCTTGATCTTTCCCTATTTTACCCTCCACATTTTTGTTCTCCATTTTTTAATGTGTGGAATTATATGCCAGTAATATATCAATAGCAATGGCCTACTGTACTGTACTATATATGTATACTGTTGGTCACCAAAATGCTGCACTGTAATACTAGAAGCTATAGAAAAGTATATATATTATTGTATATATATCAGTACAGAGCGGTGTAACTGTGACACATGTCCTGACAAGCAGTATAGAAGCTATAGAATAGTATATATATTATTACTGTATATATGTATATATCAGTACAAAGTGGTGTAACTGTGAAACATGTGTCCTGACAAGCAGTATAGAAGCTATAGAATAATATATATATTATTGTATATATCAGTACAGAGCGGTGTAACTGTGACCCATGTGTCCTGACAAGCAGTATAGAAGCTATAGAATAATATATATATTATTGTATATATCAGTACAGAGCGGTGTAACTGTGACCCATGTGTCCTGACAAGCAGTATAGAAGCTATAGAAAAGTATATATATTATTGTATATATCAGTACAGAGCGGTGTAACTGTGACACATGTGTCCTGACAAGCAGTATAGAAGCTATAGAATAATATATATATTATTGTATATATCAGTACAGAGCGGTGTAACTGTGACACATGTGTCCTGACAAGCAGTATAGAAGCTATAGAAAAGTATATATATTATTGTATATATCAGTACAGAGCGGTGTAACTGTGACACATGTGTCCTGACAAGCAGTATAGAAGCTATAGAAAAGTATATATATTATTGTATATCAGTACAGAGCAGTGTAACTGTGACACATGTGTCCTGACAAGCAGTATAGAAGCTATAGAAAAGTATATATATTAGAGATGAGCGCCTGAAATTTTTCGGGTTTTGTGTTTTGGTTTTGGGTTCGGTTCCGCGGCCGTGTTTTGGGTTCGAACGCGTTTTGTCAAAACCTCACCAAATTTTTTTTGTCGGATTCGGGTGTGTTTTGGATTCGGGTGTTTTTTTCAAAAAACACTAAAAAACAGCTTAAATCATAGAATTTGGGGGTCATTTTGATCCCAAAGTATTATTAACCTCAAAAACCATAATTTACACTCATTTTCAGTCTATTCTGAATACCTCACACCTCACAATATTATTTTTAGTCCTAAAATTTGCACCGAGGTCGCTGTGTGAGTAAGATAAGCGACCCTAGTGGCCGACACAAACACCGGGCCCATCTAGGAGTGGCACTGCAGTGTCACGCAGGATGTCCCTTCCAAAAAACCCTCCCCAAACAGCACATGACGCAAAGAAAAAAAGAGGCGCAATGAGGTAGCTGTGTGAGTAAGCGACCCTAGTGGCCGACACAAACACCGGGCCCATCTAGGAGTGGCACTGCAGTGTCACGCAGGATGTCCCTTCCAAAAAACCCTCCCCAAACAGCACATGACGCAAAGAAAAAAAGAGGCGCAATGAGGTAGCTGTGTGAGTAAGATTAGCGACCCTAGTGGCCGACACAAACACCGGGCCCATCTAGGAGTGGCACTGCAGTGTCACGCAGGATGGCCCTTCCAAAAAACCCTCCCCAAACAGCACATGACGCAAAGAAAAAAAGAGGCGCAATGAGGTAGCTGTGTGAGTAAGATTAGCGACCCTAGTGGCCGACACAAACACCGGGCCCATCTAGGAGTGGCACTGCAGTGTCACGCAGGATGTCCCTTCCAAAAAACCCTCCCCAAACAGCACATGACGCAAAGAAAAAAAGAGGCGCAATGAGGTAGCTGTGTGAGTAAGATTAGCGACCCTAGTGGCCGACACAAACACCGGGCCCATCTAGGAGTGGCACTGCAGTGTCACGCAGGATGTCCCTTCCAAAAAACCCTCCCCAATCAGCACATGATGCAAAGAAAAAGAAAAGAAAAAAGAGGTGCAAGATGGAATTGTCCTTGGGCCCTCCCACCCACCCTTATGTTGTATAAACAAAACAGGACATGCACACTTTAACCAACCCATCATTTCAGTGACAGGGTCTGCCACACGACTGTGACTGATATGACGGGTTGGTTTGGACCCCCCCCAAAAAAGAAGCAATTAATCTCTCCTTGCGCAAACTGGCTCTACAGAGGCAAGATGTCCACCTCATCTTCACCCTCCGATATATCACCGTGTACATCCCCCTCCTCACAGATTATCAATTCGTCCCCACTGGAATCCACCATCTCAGCTCCCTGTGTACTTTGTGGAGGCAATTGCTGCTGGTCAATGTCTCCGCGGAGGAATTGATTATAATTCATTTTAATGAACATCATCTTCTCCACATTTTCTGGATGTAACCTCGTACGCCGATTGCTGACAAGGTGAGCGGCGGCACTAAACACTCTTTCGGAGTACACACTTGTGGGAGGGCAACTTAGGTAGAATAAAGCCAGTTTGTGCAAGGGCCTCCAAATTGCCTCTTTTTCCTGCCAGTATAAGTACGGACTGTGTGACGTGCCTACTTGGATGCGGTCACTCATATAATCCTCCACCATTCTATCAATGTTGAGAGAATCATATGCAGTGACAGTAGACGACATGTCCGTAATCGTTGTCAGGTCCTTCAGTCCGGACCAGATGTCAGCATCAGCAGTCGCTCCAGACTGCCCTGCATCACCGCCAGCGGGTGGGCTCGGAATTCTGAGCCTTTTCCTCGCACCCCCAGTTGCGGGAGAATGTGAAGGAGGAGATGTTGACAGGTCGCGTTCCGCTTGACTTGACAATTTTGTCACCAGCAGGTCTTTCAACCCCAGCAGACCTGTGTCTGCCGGAAAGAGAGATCCAAGGTAGGCTTTAAATCTAGGATCGAGCACGGTGGCCAAAATGTAGTGCTCTGATTTCAACAGATTGACCACCCGTGAATCCTTGTTAAGCGAATTAAGGGCTGCATCCACAAGTCCCACATGCCTAGCGGAATCGCTCCCTTTTAGCTCCTTCTTCAATGCCTCCAGCTTCTTCTGCAAAAGCCTGATGAGGGGAATGACCTGACTCAGGCTGGCAGTGTCTGAACTGACTTCACGTGTGGCAAGTTCAAAGGGCATCAGAACCTTGCACAACGTTGAAATCATTCTCCACTGCACTTGAGACAGGTGCATTCCACCTCCTATATCGTGCTCAATTGTATAGGCTTGAATGGCCTTTTGCTGCTCCTCCAACCTCTGAAGCATATAGAGGGTTGAATTCCACCTCGTTACCACTTCTTGCTTCAGATGATGGCAGGGCAGGTTCAGTAGTTTTTGGTGGTGCTCCAGTCTTCTGTACGTGGTGCCTGTACACCGAAAGTGTCCCGCAATTTTTCTGGCCACCGACAGCATCTCTTGCACGCCCCTGTCGTTTTTTAAAAAATTCTGCACCACCAAATTCAAGGTATGTGCAAAACATGGGACGTGCTGGAATTTGCCCATATTTAATGCACACACAATATTGCTGGCGTTGTCCGATGCCACAAATCCACAGGAGAGTCCAATTGGGGTAAGCCATTCCGCGATGATCTTCCTCAGTTGCCGTAAGAGGTTTTCAGCTGTGTGCGTATTCTGGAAAGCGGTGATACAAAGCGTAGCCTGCCTAGGAAAGAGTTGGCGTTTGCGAGATGCTGCTACTGGTGCCGCCGCTGCTGTTCTTGCAGCGGGAGTCCATACATCTACCCAGTGGGCTGTCACAGTCATATAGTCCTGACCCTGCCCTGCTCCACTTGTCCACATGTCCGTGGTTAAGTGGACATTGGGTACAACTGCATTTTTTAGGACACTGGTGAGTCTTTTTCTGACGTCCGTGTACATTCTCGGTATCGCCTGCCTAGAGAAGTGGAACCTAGATGGTATTTGGTAACGGGGGCACACTGCCTCAATAAATTGTCTAGTTCCCTGTGAACTAACGGCGGATACCGGACGCACGTCTAACACCAACATAGTTGTCAAGGACTCAGTTATCCGCTTTGCAGTAGGATGACTGCTGTGATATTTCATCTTCCTCGCAAAGGACTGTTGAACAGTCAATTGCTTACTGGAAGTAGTACAAGTGGGCTTACGACTTCCCCTCTGGGATGACCATCGACTCCCAGCGGCAACAACAGCAGCGCCAGCAGCAGTAGGCGTTACACGCAAGGATGCATCGGAGGAATCCCAGGCAGGAGAGGACTCGTCAGAATTGCCAGTGACATGGCCTGCAGGACTATTGGCATTCCTGGGGAAGGAGGAAATTGACACTGAGGGAGTTGGTGGGGTGGTTTGCGTGAGCTTGGTTACAAGAGGAAGGGATTTACTGGTCAGTGGACTGCTTCCGCTGTCACCCAAAGTTTTTGAACTTGTCACTGACTTATTATGAATGCGCTGCAGGTGACGTATAAGGGAGGATGTTCCGAGGTGGTTAACGTCCTTACCCCTACTTATTACAGCTTGACAAAGGGAACACACGGCTTGACACCTGTTGTCCGCATTTCTGGTGAAATACCTCCACACCGAAGAGCTGATTTTTTTGGTATTTTCACCTGGCATGTCAACGGCCATATTCCTCCCACGGACAACAGGTGTCTCCCCAGGTGCCTGACTTAAACAAACCACCTCACCATCAGAATCCTCCTGGTCAATTTCCTCCCCAGCGCCAGCAACACCCATATCCTCCTCATCCTGGTGTACTTCAACACTGACATCTTCAATCTGACTATCAGGAACTGGACTGCGGGTGCTCCTTCCAGCACTTGCAGGGGGCGTGCAAATGGTGGAAGGCGCATGCTCTTCACGTCCAGTGTTGGGAAGGTCAGGCATCGCAACCGACACAATTGGACTCTCCTTGTGGATTTGGGATTTCGAAGAATGCACAGTTCTTTGCTGTGCTGCTTTTGCCAACTTGAGTCTTTTCATTTTTCTAGCGAGAGGCTGAGTGCTTCCATCCTCATGTGAAGCTGAACCACTAGCCATGAACATAGGCCAGGGCCTCAGCCGTTCCTTGCCACTCCGTGTGGTAAATGGCATATTGGCAAGTTTACGCTTCTCCTCCGACAATTTTATTTTAGGTTTTGGAGTCCTTTTTTTACTGATATTTGGTGTTTTGGATTTGACATGCTCTGTACTATGACATTGGGCATCGGCCTTGGCAGACGACGTTGCTGGCATTTCATCGTCTCGGCCATGACTAGTGGCAGCAGCTTCAGCACGAGGTGGAAGTGGATCTTGATCTTTCCCTAATTTTGGAACCTCAACATTTTTGTTCTCCATATTTTAATAGGCACAACTAAAAGGCACCTCAGGTAAACAATGGAGATGGATGGATTGGATACTAGTATACAATTATGGACGGGCTGCCGAGTGCCGACACAGAGGTAGCCACAGCCGTGAACTACCGCACTGTACTGTGTCTGCTGCTAATATATAGACTGGTTGATAAAG
Organism: Pseudophryne corroboree; assembly: GCF_028390025.1. NCBI lineage: Eukaryota > Metazoa > Chordata > Amphibia > Anura > Myobatrachidae > Pseudophryne > Pseudophryne corroboree. The sequence goes on from NC_086451.1 coordinate 13,067,049, forward strand.
AGATAGTATACTCGTAACTAGTATGTATGTATAAAGAAAGAAAAAAAAACCACGGTTAGGTGGTATATACAATTATGGACGGGCTGCCGAGTGCCGACACAGAGGTAGCCACAGCCGTGAACTACCGCACTGTACTGTGTCTGCTGCTAATATATAGACTGGTTGATAAAGAGATAGTATACTCGTAACTAGTATGTATGTATAAAGAAAGAAAAAAAAACCACGGTTAGGTGGTATATACAATTATGGACGGGCTGCCGAGTGCCGACACAGAGGTAGCCACAGCCGTGAACTACCGCACTGTACTGTGTCTGCTGCTAATATATAGACTGGTTGATAAAGAGATAGTATACTCGTAACTAGTATGTATGTATAAAGAAAGAAAAAAAAACCACGGTTAGGTGGTATATACAATTATGGACGGGCTGCCGAGTGCCGACACAGAGGTAGCCACAGCCGTGAACTACCGCACTGTACTGTGTCTGCTGCTAATATATAGACTGGTTGATAAAGAGATAGTATACTCGTAACTAGTATGTATGTATAAAGAAAGAAAAAAAAACCACGGTTAGGTGGTATATACAATTATGGACGGGCTGCCGAGTGCCGACACAGAGGTAGCCACAGCCGTGAACTACCGCACTGTACTGTGTCTGCTGCTAATATAGACTGGTTGATAAAGAGATAGTATACTCGTAACTAGTATGTATGTATAAAGAAAGAAAAAAAAACCACGGTTAGGTGGTATATACAATTATGGACGGGCTGCCGAGTGCCGACACAGAGGTAGCCACAGCCGTGAACTACCGCACTGTACTGTGTCTGCTGCTAATATATAGACTGGTTGATAAAGAGATAGTATACTCGTAACTAGTATGTATGTATAAAGAAAGAAAAAAAAACCACGGTTAGGTGGTATATACAATTATGGACGGGCTGCCGAGTGCCGACACAGAGGTAGCCACAGCCGTGAACTACCGCACTGTACTGTGTCTGCTGCTAATATAGACTGGTTGATAAAGAGATAGTATACTCGTAACTAGTATGTATATATAAAGAAAGAAAAAAAAACCACGGTTAGGTGGTATATACAATTATGGACGGGCTGCCGAGTGCCGACACAGAGGTAGCCACAGCCGTGAACTACCGCACTGTACTGTGTCTGCTGCTAATATAGACTGGTTGATAAAGAGATAGTATACTACTAATATTATATATACTGGTGGTCAGGTCACTGGTCACTAGTCACACTGGCAGTGGCACTCCTGCAGCAAAAGTGTGCACTGTTTAATTTTAATATAATATTATGTACTCCTGGCTCCTGCTATAACCTATAACTGGCACTGCAGTAGTGCTCCCCAGTCTCCCCCACAATTATAAGCTGTGTGAGCTGAGCAGTCAGACAGATATATAATATATATAGATGATGCAGCACACTGGCCTGAGCCTGAGCAGTGCACACAGATATGGTATGTGACTGACTGAGTCACTGTGTGTATCGCTTTTTTCAGGCAGAGAACGGATATATTAAATAAACTGCACTGTGTGTCTGGTGGTCACTCACTATATAATATATTATGTACTCCTGGCTCCTGCTATAACCTATAACTGGCACTGCAGTAGTGCTCCCCAGTCTCCCCCACAATTATAAGCTGTGTGAGCTGAGCAGTCAGACAGATATATATAATATTATATATAGATATTATGATAATAGATGATGCAGCACACTGGCCTGAGCCTGAGCAGTGCACACAGATATGGTATGTGACTGAGTCACTGTGTGCTGTGTATCGCTTTTTTCAGGCAGAGAACGGATTATAAATAAAACTGGTGGTCACTATCAGCAAAACTCTGCACTGTACTGAGTACTCCTAATGCTCCCCAAAATTAGTAAATCAAGTGTCTCTCTAATCTATTCTAAACGGAGAGGACGCCAGCCACGTCCTCTCCCTATCAATCTCAATGCACGTGTGAAAATGGCGGCGACGCGCGGTTCCTTATATAGAATCCGAGTCTCGCGATAGAATCCGAGCCTCGCGAGAATCCGACAGCGTCATGATGACGTTCGGGCGCGCTCGGGTTAACCGAGCAAGGCGGGAAGATCCGAGTCGCTCGGACCCGTGAAAAAAAACATGAAGTTCTGGCGGGTTCGGATTCAGAGAAACCGAACCCGCTCATCTCTAATATATATTACTGTATATATCAGTACAGAGTGGTGTAACTGTGACACATGTGTCCTGACGAGCAGTATAGAAGCTATAGAAAAGTATATATATTATTGTATATATCAGTACAGAGCGGTGTAACTGAGAACATGTGTCCTAACAAGCAGCATAGATGCTATAGAAAAGTATATATATTATATACTGGTGGTCCCCAGTTCCCACAATGCAGCACACTGAGCACAGATATTTGCAGCACACTGAGCACAGATATGGAGCGTTTTCAGGCAGAGAACGTAGATATTTTCAGCACACTGAGCACAGATTATTTGCAGCACACTGAGCACAGATATTTGCAGCACACTGAGCACAGATTACGGAGCTTTTCAGGGATTGAACGCAGTCACGTCCTCTCCGTTCAATCTCCAAAGCACGAGTGAAAATGGTGGCGACGTACGGCTCCTTATATAGAATATGAATCTCGCGAGAATCCGACAGCGGGATGATGACGTTCGGGCGCGTTCTGGTTAACCGAGCAAGGCGGGAAGATCCGAGGCTGCCTCGGAACCATGTAAAATGGGTGAAGTTCGGGGGGTTTTGGATCCCGAGGAACCGAACCCGCTCATCTCTAATATATATATATATATATATATATATATATTTATATATGTATATATATATATATATATATATATATATATATGCTAGAAACAAATAAGGAGAGCGCACTGGTAAACGTAAAATCATTCACTTTATATAGAAAAAGTAATATCCACATACATTGCAGTAAAAACTTCAAACTCCGTGAAGTCCACACGACCAACAGAATTGTGCTCAACCGAGCTGGAACTGTCTCGTCGGCTCCGGACCTGGCGGGTGACGTCACAACGTCCTCAGCAGATAGCCACGCCCAACGCATTTCGACCTATCACAGTCTTCATCAGGACATCCCCTGACGAAGACTGTGATAGGTCGAAACGCGTTGGACGTGGCTATCTGCTGAGGACGTTGTGACGTCACCCGCCGGGTCCGGAGCCGACGAGACAGTTCCAGCTCGGTTGAGCACAATTCTGTTGGTCGTGTGGACTTCACGGAGTTTGGAAGTTTTTACTGCAATGTATGTGGATATTACTTTTTCTATATAAAGTGAATGATTTTACGTTTACCAGTGCGCTCTCCTTATTTGTTTCTAGCACTAATACCATTTACTCCCTGGCTGGGAGTTGGATTGAGCAGCACTGGAATAACAATCTCTAAGGGACTCTGGAAACACGGACATGCAGCGCAGGGATTGAATCCTGTCGTTTTATATATATATATATATATAGTTTTGTCTAATTATTGTATGTGAATTTTTATAATAAATAGTCAATTGTTTTTTTTAAACATAACCACAGTGTTTAGTATTCATTCTGGTCTGATAACCCCAAGCGCCATCTTTCTTTTTGTTATTGTTATTGTATTTAGGAGATTTACGCACTCCTTGGTGGCAGCTGGCAGCTACGCTGTGACAGCCAATCTTTTTTACAACACCACAATGCTGACAGTTATTATGTCAATATGTCAATACTGTTGACATTTCGACATGTAAAATGTTGACTTGTGAAATGTTTGCATTCTGCATGGACTGGAGAGTTAGGCTACAGGAGGGGAGGGTTTAGATTAGGCACTGCAGGGAGGTTAGGCACTAGGGGGAGGGTTAGGTACTAGGGGGAGGGTTAGGTACTAGGGGGAGGGTTAGGGTTAGGTACTAGGGGGAGGGTTAGGGTTAGGTACTAGGGGGAGGGTTAGGTACTAGGGGGAGGGTTAGGTACTAGGGGGAGGGTTAGGGTTAGGTACTAGGGGGAGAGTTAGGTACTAGGGGAGGGTTAGGTACTAGGGGGAGGGTTAGGGTTAGGTACTAGGGGGAGGGTTAGGTACTAGGGGGAGAGTTAGGTACTAGGGGGAGGGTTAGCTACTAGTGGGAGGGTTAGGTACTAGGGGGAGGGTTAGGTACTAGGGGGAGGGTTAAGGTTAGGTACTAGGGGGAGGGTTAGGTACTGGGGGAGGGTTAGGTACTAGGGGGAGGGTTAGGTACTAGGGGGAGGGTTAGGGTTAGGTACTAGGGGGAGAGTTAGGTACTAGGGGGAGGGTTAGCTACTAGTGGGAGGGTTAGGTACTAGGGGGAGGGTTAGGTACTGGGGGAGGGTTAGGGTTAGGTACTAGGGGGAGGGTTAGATACTAGGGGGAGGGTTAGGTACAAGGGGGAGGGTTAGGTACTAGGGGGAGGTTTAGGGTTAGGTACAAGGGGGAGGGTTAGGGTAAGGCAATAGGAAGTTAGGGTTAGGTACTAGGGGGAGGGTTAGGGTTAGGCACAAGGGGGAGGGTTAGGTACTAGGGGGAGGGTTAGGGTTAGGTACTAGGGGGTGGGTTAGGTGGAGGGTTAGGTACTAGGGGGAAGGTTAGGTACTATGGGGAGGGTTACGGTTTGGCAATAGGAGGAGTGTTAGGGTTAGGTACTAGGGGGAGGGTTGGGTACTAGGTGGAGGGTTAGGGTTAGGCACTAGGGGGAGGGTTAGGGTTAGGCACTAGGGGGAGGGTTAGGGTTAGGTACTAGTGGGAGGGTTAGGCACTAGGGGGAGGGTTAGGGTTAAGGTACTAGGGGGAGTGTTAGGGTTAGGCACTAGGGGGAGGGTTACGTACTAAGGGGTGGGTTAGGGTTAGGTACTAGGGGGTGGGTTAGGTACTAGGGGGTGGGTTAGGGTTAGGTACTAGGGGGTGGGTTAGGGTTAGGTACTAGGGTTAGGTGGAGGGTTAGGTACTAGGGGGAGGGTTAGGGTTAGGTACTAGGGGGTGGGTTAGGGTTAGGTACTAGGGTTAGGTGGAGAGTTAGGGTCTAGAGTTAGGGTTAGGTACTAGGGGGTGGGTTAGGGTTAGGTACTAGGGTTAGGTGGAGGGTTAGGTACTAGGGGGAGGGTTAGGTACTATGGGGAGGGTTAGGCAATAGGAGGAGTGTTAGGGTTAGGTACTAGGGGGAGGGTTAGGTACTAGGGGGAGGGTTAGGGTTAGGTACTAGGTGGAGGGTTAGGATTATGTACTAGGGGGAGAGTTAGGGTTAGGTACTAGGTGGAGGGTTAGGGTTAGGTACTAGGTAGAGGGTTACGGTAAGAACTAATTGGAATTAGGGTTAGGCACTAGAGTGGGGTTATGTTTAGGCTGTGGGAGTGAAGGTTAGGGTTAGGCTATGGGAGGGGAGGCTTAGGGTTAGGTACTAGGTGGAGGGTTAGAGTTAGGCACTAGGGGGAAGGTTAGGGTTAGGCACTAGAGTGGGGTTATGTTTAGGCTGTGGGAGGGAAGGTTAGGCACTAGGGGGAGGGTTAGGGTTAGGTACTAGGAGGAGGGTTAGGGTTAGGCACTAGGGGGAAGGTTAGGTTTAGGTACTAGGAGGAGGGTTAGGGTTAGGCACTAGGGGGAAGGTTAGGGTTAGGCACTAGGGGGAGGGTTAGGGTTAGGCACTAGGGGGAGGGTTAGGTACTAGGTGGAGGGTTAGGGTTAGGTACTAGGAGGAGGGTTAGGTACTAGGGGGAGGGTTAGGGTTAGGCACTAGGGGGAGGGTTAGGTACTAGGAGGAGGTTTAGGGCAAGGCACTAATTGGAATTAGGGTTAGGCACTAGAGTGGGCTTATGTTTAGGCTGTGGGAGGGAAGGTTAGGCACTAGGGGAGGGTTAGGGGTAGGTACTAGGAGGAGGGTTAGGGTTAGGCACTAGGGGGAAGGTTAGGTTTAGGTACTAGGAGGAGGGTTAGGCACTAGGGGGAAGGTTAGGGTTAGGCACTAGGGGGAGGGTTAGGCACTAGGGGGAGGGTTAGTTACTAGGTGGAGGGTTAGGGTTAGGTACTAGGAGGAGGGTTAGGGTTAGGTACTAGGGGGAGGGTTAGGGTTAGGCACTAGGGGGAGGGTTAGGTACTAGGAGGAGGTTTAGGGCAAGGCACTAATTGGAATTAGGGTTAGGCACTAGAGTGGGCTTATGTTTAGGCTGTGGGAGGGAAGGTTAGGCACTAGGGGGAGGGTTAGGGGTAGGTACTAGGAGGAGGGTTAGGGTTAGGCACTAGGGGGAAGGTTAGGTTTAGGTACTAGGAGGAGGGTTAGGCACTAGGGGGAAGGTTAGGGTTAGGCACTAGGGGGAGGGTTAGGCACTAGGGGGAGGGTTAGTTACTAGGTGGAGGGTTAGGTACTAGGAGGAGGGTTAGGGTTAGGTACTAGGGGGAGGGTTAGGGTTAGGCACTAGGGGGAGGGTTAGGTACTAGGAGGAGGTTTAGGGCAAGGCACTAATTGGAATTAGGGTTAGGCACTAGAGTGGGCTTATGTTTAGGCTGTGGGAGGGAAGGTTAGGCACTAGGGGGAGGGTTAGGGTTAGGCTGCGGGTAAGGAGATTAGGGTTAGGCACTAGGAATTGGGTTATGGGTTTGTGATACCGCCAGAAGTGCCGCATGATCAGCCAGTCACCTTCAGCTGACCACTGTATCTGAAAGACACCACTGGAGCCACTGGGCCACCAGGAAGGATTTGTGGACATTGGGGGTAATTCCAAGTTGATCGCAGCAGCAAATTTGTTAGCAGTTGGGCAAAACCATGCGCAGTGCAGGGGAGGCAGATGTAACATGTGCAGAGAGCGTTAGATTTGGGTGGGTTATATTGTTTCTGTGCAGGGTAAATACTGTCTGCTTTATTTTTACACTGCAATTTAGATTTCAGTTTGAACACATCCCACCCAAATCTAACTCTCTCTGCACATGTTACATCTGCCCCACCTGCACTGCACATGGTTTTGCCCAACTGCTAACAAATCTGCTGCTGCGATCAACTCGGAATTACCCCCATTGTTCTTATGTTGACATTTCATCAGTGTAGAGATGACGACTGTCAATGTTGTCAGTATCGGCACTCATGTCAACATTCCGAATGTCGACAAAATATACCGAACCCAATGTAACAAGCCATGCGGCCGCGCTTGAACCGTCTCAGTATTTGCTCTGACCTCACCATCTCAGAGTGACCGTCACATGAGACACAATGAAGAAATGCTGTATTACTGCGGACAAGTCTTTATTTCAGATGTGAATACTGTTTGACATTTAGCAATATTTTAAATACATTTGAAGCACAAGTTATGGATTTTATCTCCTCACGTGGAACAGAAAACCCATTTTGGCAGAGAGCTGGGTCACTTGCCCATGTGCCGCTCCGAGCCGGTGTCGCAGAGGCAGCTGCCTCAGGCACACAGTGTTTGGGAGGGCAGAATGATTTAAGGACGAATTTCAGAAAACGCTAATTATGTTGCTTTTGTTTGATTTAATAAAAATATGGATAATTTATGTGGATGTCATATGCAAAGGTCTCTGTAAGGACGAGGTAGAGGTCACCTCAGGCAGCAGGGGTCAGGCCTGTGTCCAGAGGACAAGGCAGCAACACAACGTCTAATGAGCTGTAAATACAGATTTGTAGGCCTAGTTACTCTCTACCACTGTTATGATAGTAATTACTGTGTTTTGCCTCTAAACACCCTGAGGTGAGCGCCATTTCCAGCCGAGCCTGGATGGTGAGTCTAGAGCGTTACTGTGTTGAGATAGTCTGCAGAGAATGGTTCACTCGACATTACTTCATGACGGTGATTTACCTATACCCGCGGGTCGCCTTTACCAGGTAACATCTAACCTACACATTAATACGTGCACATATACAGAGGAGAGATAGGGCTGTTCCCTCAGATGATGTAGAACTACACATGACAGCATGCCACACACCCCGACAGGCTGAGCATGATGGTACTTGTAGTTCTGCAACAAACACAGGTCGCCTTCGAAGCACATGCGCAGTGCGGCTCATACCCATGCGCAGTAGACAAAACATCGGCCACTTGCGGCCGATTCTAAGGGCCCTACACACCCGCAGATAACACTGCACGATATGAACGTTCTCGTTCATTAAAGAATGAGAACTCGTTCATATCGTGCAGTGTGTAGGCACGAACGATTTGCGGACCCGCGCTCGTTCATCGCTGGTGCCCCGTTGTTTATGCATGCAGGCCAATATGGACAAGATTGTCCATATTAGCGTGTAGTGCTATGGCACCGGGTGACGGGGGGAGTGAAGAAACTTCACTCCCCCCGTCACATCCCCCCGCCGCCGGGTCGCAAGTCTGCCGTATCGGTGGTCGGGCAGCTCGGCGGCGGATCGCCAAGTCTGTAGGGCCCTTGACCTGCATCCAGCTCCAATCAGGCCCATATTCAGGTTTATATTTCAGCAGATACCTAAATATAATCTTCTATACAGAAAGGTATTCAATGCCTTTAGAAACCCAGTGATGTTCATGACATTAATAAACCCACCATATGTCTTCATTAACTGGTATTTATATTACGTGTCGCTTCACAACATTCCCTGCCTATTGGCGCTTACAATCCGTTATCCCTATTACAAGTACACTAGGGTTATTTTTTGTCGGAAGCCAATTAACCTTCCGGTAGGAGTCTGGAGTTTGGGAGGAAAGAAACGCAAACACAGAGAGAACATATAAACTCTGCACAGATAACACATTGGTTTGGAATTGAACTGGTGATCCCAGTGCTGTGAGGCAGCAAAACTAACCAGAACAGCCAGTGTGTTGCCCAAAGGCCGGGCGGCAGATGTACATTGGGCCTCCCACAGGTTGGACGCAGTGTGCGATTCAACCGCAAAAAAAAAATTAGAAAGATGCGGGAGCGGCGCCCATCCTGCACGTGTGCCTGCATTTTCTGCAGGGGGGTGCGACTGCATTTTCGGGCAGGGGTGGGTGGGTGCGGCAACGCTCTCCGTTTCCAGGGCGGAGCAATGCCGTTGCGGCGACGGAGAAACGGGGGCGGTGACGGGGAAGCGGTGGGCGTGATGGGGACGTGATCGCAGTGGCTGTGTGACATCACACGCTGCCGCCACCATCGGAAACAGGCGCAGCTAGCAAAATTTGCAATCCTTACTGAATGAGGCTCGTAGTACTGTATATTGGAGAGGACCTAATTGCTCCGTAAGCACATCCAAACGCACACAGCACAAACCATGGAGCAGCAGAAGGAACCTAATCACGTAAAGCTCATTACAGAAAAAGTACATGTTGTACGTTATTATATCACGTCGGGTTCTTAACCGAGAGAAAATACACGTTGTCGCTCCTCAGGGATTCTGGAGTCCAGATGCCAATCACAGATAAAGATGGAGGTCAATATGGCTTTTATACGGCTTCTTTTCCCCCTATGGTTCCATTGTGCTTATCCTTAATGTATAGCTCTAATACTATTATCTGTTAATCTGTGAGCCGTGTTGTACCCCTCAGCGACTCGCTCAGTAACCACGTCCGTAACCCGATTTGTATCATTGTTATGAGCTTAGAGGCAACGGCTGGAGACCATTGTGCTGGAGAAATCCATTTGGGATATTCTGTCTATATCGTCCAACACGTGTCCGGGATCGCTGCGCCATGGGAGCTGCACGCCGGGGAACAGACATCTGTGATCAGCTCATGATAATAGGGGAGGGAGATTTGGGAAACAGGTCTTTGGGGCAGTAATGAGACAGTAAGTTCCCAGCATCATATGAATTCATTAAATGTTTCCATCAGACATTGCTCGCTTATTGATCACCATTATAATAATGACTCTCTTTGTGCCAGAGTCTGCTGCTATTCGCAGGTCTCCAGGAACATGGCGCCCAGTCCTCACTCCCAGGACATCTCTACTGCACATGTGCAACTCACTGGGAAAATGGCCGCCGCACTGTTTTCCCAGTTATTTCTGTCTGCAGCACTGAGTGTTGCGGAACTCCGCAGGGGTAAGTATAATTAAATTGGTGCAAGGTGTGTGGTGTGGGCCCACCAGTGTGTGCACACTGCACTCCATGCATCCATTATAGGAATGCTAATGACTAGTATCAGCCTTTGTGTACAAGCGTATGTCTGAATGCAATGACTGAGACGGTCACTTTGAGCACCTACATGTACTGTAATACCACCAGGGGCGCATCAAGAGAGGAGCCTCCATCCGACCCCTCTCCTGTCTAGCCGGCAGCGCTGTAGCTCTGGGCACTAGGGTCACTAGGAGAACCTAGCACTGTCCCAGAGTCTAGTCCTCTTGCGCAGGTCTACAGGAAATGGCACGGCGGCCATTTTCCCAGTGATTTTCTTACTGCGTATGCGCACAATGCATGGTATAGCCGATATTGGAGTCCCAGTTAAAAACATTAGGAACACTACTAGAGTAACCCAATGTGCAACATATAATAGGATATGTATCACACCTTCTAAAGACTGGACAAGTTGACCATAGCAATTAATCAGCTTCTATGTATCATTTTATACAATGTGCTTGATAAACGATAGCTGGATCCTGACTGGATGTTATGGGCAACTTCTGCACTCTCTAGAAGGTGTAATACATCTCCCCAAGTGAAGCATTGCCCACTGGACACACATTGCGCACTTGTACTGTGTGTTATCCGGTACGTATATATCACACGACACTGGGTCAGGCGGAATATCCCAAATTTATTTGTGCAACACAGTGATCTCCAATTGCTGCAGATAATAATAACACAAACTATTCTGAGCCCATGGTCACAGCACAAGTCACTAAGGAGTAAACATAATTATGAGAGTAACAGAATTAGATGTATACATTAAAATTGATCGCACCAGAGGGTGGAATAATGAAGTGTTACATGTCTATTATTATCAGTCTGTGAGGCTCAGCATCTAATAACGGAAGCTAACGGAGTGGATTTTGTTTTTGGTTGTTTAGAGAACCTAACATCACACAAGTAGTTACAACCCCTATCACTGTTGATAACTCGACATGCGTCGACACTTATTACTCACTCCCATTCATGATTGCAGGACTTTCTTCAAGCTGCAACCACTCTGAGGAATGCCCTCCCACACACAATAAGACTCACTGAAAACACCTCTTCAGGCAGCTTATCAAATTCCAGAACTGCTCACATAACCTTCATAAACTATCCTACTCAAGTACATCATATCTGTACAGTCCACACATATCCTCACAAATTTTATCTTTATTCACTTCACACCCGCCTAGTCCCGGGCCAACATTCTGTGTGACCATATCATGCAGCCCACCAAGAACCTTTGCAATCTGGTGGACCATTATGCTGTAGATAGCACCAATCCTTGTGTATCAATGCCTATTCTCCCTACAGATTATAAACTTGCGAGCAGGGCCCTCCTACCTCTATGGCTGTCTGTTATTACCGAGTCTGTTCTATCACTGTTGTTTCCAGTTGTAAACTGCAACAGAATATGCTGCGCCATATAAGAAACTGTTACTAAATAAAATAAATAAAACTTTTGTAATGAACCTTAGATGATTATATTATATCCTTTTAGTCCTGCGTTTATGTGAATGCACTTCATATAGAAATGATGGGCGTTTTATGAAGTATCACTGAAGAGCTACCTAACAATTACCTCTTCCCCAATCTACTATGTACAGAAAATAAATCTGATTTATCTGAAGCTAGCCTCACAGACGAGTCATTAAGAGGAAACAGGCTGAAAAGATTATCTAATAGATAAATTATACTGGATTTCTGGGCTAAGGACAATGGGAACGGGGCGTGAGATGAAGCCAGAGAAAATACCTATTGATCCCAAATCTTTAGGCTGTTGTAGGGCCAGATGGGGAGGAACGGATTCATCTGTTGAGATAATTGGTAATGGCGGTGTAACAATACATACTGTTCAGCTGTTTAAATATTGTTTGATTATAGGTGCCCATTGCTATATTAGATTATATTATGCAATTTTTCTATACAAGACTCCACTTGAATTACAAAACCAAATATCTTTTAAACAGTATTGGTCACATTCAGGGCAGCCAACGGGGGGGGACTGCGGGGACTGGAGTCCTGGGCCCTTATACAGAAGAAGGTCCACTCCTAGCTCCTGCAGTCAATACCTGGAGAGCTTCACAGGCAGCGCAACAACAGTGGGCTGTAACATCACATAGGGGTGGAGCAGTGTGGGGTGCCCTGTCTATTTTGTTGGTCCCGGGCCCCACAATTTCTGATGGCAGCCCTGGTCAATTGTTTTGTCAACCATTCCGGGCCATTCATAATTACTGTGATGAGAAGAGTAACACAGGATTCATCTACAAGCATAAAGTTAAAGCTGAACACATGACTCTATAAAAGTCCACTGCTGGGCGAAACGCGTTAGTCTGTAAACACCTCCACTGTGGCAATCCGTACGGGCACCGCAGGCTACTGTAGGAGTGCATTCCACAGCTCTGAGGAATGGGAGCCGGTCATGGGAGCCGGTCTGGCTCCCACGTGACTGCACCCCCAGTGACATGGGAGCCAGACCGGCATCCCATCAAAATCACTGTAGACTGGGGCCTATTAGCAGAGCCGGTTCTAGACTTTGAGGCGCCCAGGGAGAAAGTTTTCTTTGGCGCCCCCTCTAATTCAAATTAGGGACAGAGCGCGCAACAGAGGCCATATTTAACATTGTCTATGGTGCGTCGATAGCGGAGTGTTTGCAACCACTGTCACAGTTGCACAGACCGCAGATCCTGAAAGCGGTCGTCTCATCGCTAGTAAATTCCACTACAGGAAGGCTGAGATTAGGATTTGCATATTTTCGCAACCACAGTTCAGATAGCGGTTTCACTAATGAATGCATTAGCAGCCATTTTGAATAAGGCCCTCGTATCAAGATAACGCAGGAGATCTATCACACTAGTATGGGAACCTAAATTCATCAAACCCCGAAAACGAAACATTTTTGGGGTTTTACAGCAGGAACTGATGTCATCTTCAGAAGGGGTTTGTTCTTATGTGAAGTAGGCCCGGGTTCTGGATAGGGGTGCAGTCGGATCCCTACACACCCTCCTCAAATAAATGCTTGATAAATAGGCCCCCTAGCCTCTGTGTAATTGTAATATTGCAGAGTGCCCTTGCACTGCATAATAATATCCTGTGACGACCTCCATTGAACGCAGTCATTTTGTAACGCTGCACACAAGCTTTTTGGCCACAGTAATTTGGCCACTAGATGGCGCTCTGTTATTGCTCCGCTCTGTCATTTTGCATTGAATAAAAGCACGAGAAACAAGGTTCTCTGTGTGCAGTAACCCACTCCCGATGTCTTACTGAAGCGTAATAGAAAACGAACAATAGACACTTACAAATACATTACATTTTTACTGCAATATCTCTAAGAGGAAAAGCAGAGAGAGAGAGCAACAGGTTTACATCACCAGAGACATTTACAGTCCTGTCCCTCAGGCATGTGTGTCTGGACATTCGCTCCTGTTACATAACCTTGTCTAGGCTATATATAGCAGGCTGCTGATCCAAAGTCCTGTATAAGTGCCATTTAGAATATAATGACTAAGAAAGCGACTGCAGATCTGTAGCGTGACGCGGGGAGGACTGGCCTACGGCAGACACTTACATCTAGAGAAAACATGTAGCACTTGCAATATCAATCAAACAGCACAACATGAATATATGCGTGCACGCGGCTACATAAATGACTAACAGCTGCACGGTTCCGCAGCTACACGAGCCTGATGGAGAATTCCTAGAACAGAATCCTGCAAGGCTTTATGTAAGGCGGAGGGGAATGTGCCCAAGTGGGTTACAGGCTGTACGGCCATATACACTATAACAGAATACCTAGATCATCAATCATTTGTTTTACTTTTACCCCTCCTGGTGTGTCTATCCTATAACATACCTTTGTGTCATCTGTAAAAAGGCATACTTTCCCTTTAATGCCATTTGCAACGTCACCAATTAAGATATTAAAAAGCACGGGTCCAAGTACATATCCCTGGTGTACTCCACTGGTAACATTTCCCTCCTGTGAATGCACTCCATTTACCACAACTCTCTGTTTTCTATCCTGCAACCAAGATCTTATCCATTCAACAATTTTAGTATCTAATCACAAGATTTCGAGTTTAATCAGCAGTCTGCGATGTGGAACAGTATTAAAAGCCTTACTAAGGTCTAGATAAGCTATATCTACGGCTCCACCTTTATCCATCACTTTAGTCACACAGGAACAGTGGATATGGTTACGGTTACGATTAAGGGTTAGGTTTAGTATTAGGGCTAGGATTAGGGGATAGGTTTAGACGATTTATGGGATTAGGGTTATAAATTTAGGGTTAGGATTAGGGCTAGTATTAGGCAGGCCCGGCGACAGGGGAGGTCAAAGGGAACAAACGTCCCGGGCCCCATGGGTATTTTTTTATGTACCCACGCGGCCCGCCTGCCAATTGCCTTTAAAACTAATAGAACGTCCGGCTGCGCCAACCCCCCCCCCCACTTGGTACGGTCCCTGTTGTGCTGTTGTCGCGACGTCATAGGACTGACACTGGGGCCGCACTGCATCCAGCAACACCGCCAAGGAGCTACTCCGAGGTGTGCCCAGCTTCCTACAGGACACAGACTCCACCGCAGTCCCTATGGACAGGCTAACAGGCTGAGGTAAGTCCCGTCTCTCTTGACAGCCTGCAATGATTTTATAAAAAAAACAAAAAACAGTGTGTGTATATGTAAGTATAATATATATATATATATATACATGTGTGTGTGTATGTGTGTGTGTATTTGGTGCGGCACTGGACCGGGCCATATGCTACTTATGTATACAGTATGTATAAGTATATATGTACAGATGTGTCCTGCTACACCTTTGCTGCATTCTGTATTGGGACCGCGGCGCTTATGCACCTGCTACCAGCCCCAAATCGGTGTTTGCATAATGGGAGCGTGCATGTGACCCGCTATGCCGCGACCTGTGCTCTGCTATGCGGCAACGGTGTAAAAGGACACATCTGTGAGTGTATGTGTATGTATATATAATATGGGATCAGTATGTTATACCGCCGCTCCAGATGCAGAGTGTGAGTATACTGGCACCTGAATTCCGAGCGCTGGAATGCCAGCAGGAGGGTGAGGGCAACGAAGCCCTTTGCGGGCTCGGTAGCGAGCTACACTCGCCACATGTTCTATTCTACCTCTATGGGTGTTGTGAACACCCATAAAGTGGGAATCACCTACCCCACCAGTATACCAGCGGCGGTATGGTAACCCAGTCGGGATCCCGGCTTCGGTATTGTGACAGCCGGGATACCATACATACTTAGAGGGGGGGGGGGGGGGGCAGAGATATCAGTGTACCGGGCCACAAGATTAGGGGTTAGGTTTGGAAGGGATGAACCAGTTACCATGCCACCCATACAAGACGAAGCTGTCTCTTTCTTTCAGGACAGCGGCACAGAGCCCCCAAATCGATAGTGTACCCACCTAAGGCCAATTATTGATCGACTGCGCATGCGTACGGATCGTAATGCGCAGGCGCGAGGCCAAACTGCAAAAAAATCCAGCTACTTTTTTGATCGCTAGGCGAACGCAGGCTGATTGACAGGAAGCGGGCGCATGTGGGTGGTAACTGGACATTTTCTGGCAGTGTCAGGAATAACGCAGGCGTTCCCAAGCGTTTTCAGGGCGGGTGTGTGACGTCAGCTCCGACCCCGACCAGCCTGATTCTATCGCACTGTAGGTGTGAGTCCTGGGCTGCGCACAGACTGGAAAGATCATTTGTGAGTTGTGAACTGATTTGTAGCTGTCTGGCGTTTACAAAGCTTTTTGCGCGGCGTACGCAGACTTGCACGGGGCGGATTTTCACTCTGTCTGGGCGGCGACTATACGATCGCTGACCACTGCAAATTCACAGAGGAGCGATCAGGTCTGAATTCGGCCCAATATCAGGTCATTACATGCAGTATCTTCTTCCCTTGGAGGCCCGGGGGCTGCTCGGTGCAGGGTTGGGGGGCAGTGACCCCGTTACCTACCCACAATGCCTCACTAGTCCTACTGCTTGCAGTTACACGACTGTGGGGTGAGTCCACTGCCAGCAGCAGGTGGTGGTGATGGCGCTTTAAATATAAATACTCCAGGTACAGTCTGCACCAGACTGCGTATAATGGGGGTCATTCAGAGTTGCTCGCTAGCTGCATTCATTCGCTGCGCAGCGATCAGGCAAAAAAAGGCACTTCTGCACATGCATATGCGGCGCAATGCGCACGCGTGTCGTACTATTACAACGAACGATGTAGTTTCACACAAGGTCTAGCGAAGCTCTTCAGTCGCACTGCTGGCCGCAGAGTGATTGACATGAAGTGGGCATTTCTGGGTGTCAACTGACCATTTTCAGGGAGTGTTTGGAAAAACGCAGGCGTGCCAGGAAAAACGCAGGCGTGGCTGGGCAAACGCAGAGCGTGTTAGTGACGTCAAAACAGGAACTGAATAGCCTGGAGTCATCGCAAGCGCTGAGTATGTCTGAAGCTACTATAAAACTGCACAAAATTATTTTGTAGCCGCTCTGCGATCCTTTCATTCGCACTTCTGCTAAGCTAAAATACACTCCCAGTGGGTGGCGGCATAGCGTTTGCACGGCTGCTAAAAACTGCTAGCGAGCGATCAACTCAGAATGACCCCCTTTTTACAGTTCTAACTGAAACGTTTACTGTATTAATTAATCTGTCTCAAAGGTTTATTTAAAAAAATAAAATAAACAGGTCATTACAATCATATTACGGGGAAAAGTTTTTTCTCTCAGCGCAGGTGTACCTATAAACACATTAGTTACAAAAATAAATTGCTGAGCTTGTGTATGTTCAACGCGCGGATTTCTTCCTGTTCTAGACATCAGTTTGCTGCTGTTTCACAATATTACGTGGCAGAGCTCCATGATCTGGACCTGAGACCCCCTTATCCCCCCATCCCTCACCCCAGGGGTCAGTCATCAGGTGCTGCAATAGCCATAACCATGCAGTATAGATGAATATAAAGTGTAATAGGGGCCTCAAATATTATTTAACCATTTTTATTGCCAGCATTTCCAGTTTAAAATGACTTTCGCTAAAAGCTTTGCTTTACCGTTCTGTGCTCTTCAGCAATGACAGTCATCCTGTATTGCTAACAGATGAGACACAAAGCTGACTTCTGGATATACTAGCATCCAGTGCAGCGAATGCACTAGAACTGAGGGCCTCATTCAGACCTGTTCGCTCGCTAGGGGTTTTTAGTACTGCTGCGAGTAGATAGTCGCCGCCTATAGGGGAGTGTATTTTCGCTTTGCAATTGTGCGATCGCATGTGCAGCCGAGCGATACAAAAAAACTTTGTGCAGTCTCTGCGCAGCCCAGGACTTATTCAGCCGCTGCGATCACTTCAGCCTGTTCTTGCCCGGAATTGACGTCAGACACCCGCCCTGCAAACGCTTGGACACACCTGCTTTTTTCCAACCACCCCCAGAAAACGGTCAGTTGTCACCCACAAACGCCTTCTTCCTCTCAATCTCCTTGTGAATGCCCGTGTGAATGGATTCTTCGTAAAACCCATCACTGAGCGGCGATCCGCTTTGTACCCGTGCGACGTTCCTGCGCATTGCGGTGCATACGCATGCACAGTTCGGAGCTGATCACAGTGCTGCAAAAAACGCTAGCGAGCGATCAGGTCTGAATGACCCCCTGAGCCCGATGCTATGAAAACTTTTCTGAAAAGCACAGAAGGGAGCCAGAAAGATAGACGTACTCAGTGATAGTGTCGGTAAGGCATACAATAGCCAATAAATGGACAAATCAAAGGATGCAAAAATATTCTGCTATATTACAGCTTGTATAAAAAATATTTTATGGCTTGAGTTGTTGTCTTTACAGGTCACCTGGTACGTGTGGTGGCAGCCAATCAAAAGGTTGCTCTCTCCCACCAGCTGCTCCAACTCCATCCAAACGTCGTGGAATACTGGTGAATCAGTCTGACGCATTGATGATATCAGACGTTCAGAAAACACAGTGCACAAAGGATCCATGTGGAAATTAGGCAAATGAAAAACGTAGAACTGCCTAATTAATCATTAAAGGAGGTCCCAGGGGTTCTGAACCAAGTCCCGACATTTTTACCTTAAAATAGGGATTTTTCCCACCTTAGAGGGTCATTCCGAGTTGACCGCTAGCTGAAAATGTTCGCTGTGCAGCGATGATGCAAAAAAACGGCACTTCTGCGCATGCATATGCGGCGCAATGCGCACGCGCGACGTACTTTCACAACGGCCTATGTAGTTTCACACAAGGTCGAGCAAAGCTTTTCAGTCGCACTGCTGGCCGCAGAGTGATTGACATGAAGTGGGCGTTTCTGGGTGTCAACTGACCGTTTTCAGGGAGTGATCGAGAAAACGCAGGCGTGCGAGGAAAAACGCAGGCGTGGCTGGGCGAACGCAGGGCGTGTTTTTGACTTCAAATCAGGAACTGAACGGTCTGAAGTGATCGCAAGCGCTGAGTAGGTCTGGAGCTACTGTGAAACTGCACAATTTTTTTTTGTAGCCGCTCTGCGATCCTTTCGTTCGCACTTCTGCTAAGCTAAAATACACTCCCAGTGGGCGGCGGCTTAGCGTTTGCACGGCTGCTAAAAACTGGTAGCGAGCGAACAACTCGGAATGACCACCCAAGTCCCGACATTTTTACCTTAAAATAGGGATTTTTTCCAACTTAGCAACTGCTCTGGGTCTGCAAGAAAAAAACTGCGTTAATCCCTATTGAAAAATAATGCTCCTAAACCTCATACCTGGCTGCGTCAAATCGGATAACACGGCTAATTGAAAATGCCCCATAGATTCTGTATATGAAATCTGTGGTATAAGGTCTGGATGAGGGGGCTTCCAAAAATAGGAAGCGTCACCAGACTGAGCTCCAAGAAGATGGCGGTTATTACAGACACATCATAGCTCCGAAGAGTTCAGCATGCGCCAAAGAAAGAATTCAGCTTCTGCATATGCACCAGGCTATGTATCCACGCACACACAGTGATCACTAGTACGGACGGACAACGCTGTCTGTGACATGGGCGGTTCTAGGCGGCGCCCAATCGATCGCAGCAAACGCTTCTGTTTTGTGGGTGTGTCACAGGCATTTCAGAAGATTTCAGTGCTCATTCGCAGCGTGCGGACAGAGGTGGGAAGTTGCAGCTGGATCTTTTACAGCGGCCAGGATAGGCTTCCACACGCCGCCGCATGGGGTATTAGCGTACAAAGGCGGTTTCTCGCATTAACATAACATAGTAAGCAGTCTGCCGTGGCCTTACAGAAGCATGGGTTAGTGCTGAAATATCCTGAGATTAAAAGTTAATCTAAGCGTGCGCAAGGGTTAATAAACAGGCGCACAGCGTTAGGATCAGAGGGGTGTGGTTCATCAAATCGACAGTGTCTAGGTCGATAATGTTTAGGTCGACCACTATAGGTCGACAGTCACTAGGTCGACATGGATGGAAGGTCGACAGGGTTTCTAGGTCGACATGTGCTAGGTCGACAGGTCTAAAGGTCGACATGAGGATTTTTTTTTTTTTTGGTGTCGTTTTCTTCGTAGAGTGACCGGGATCCCAAATTAGTGCACCGCGTCCCCTCGCATGGCTCGCTTCGCTCGCCATGCTTCGGGTATGGTGCCTTCGCTTCGCTCGGCACACTTTACCGTTCCAATCGTAGTCCACGTGGATCGTTAAGTATGAAAAAATTTTAAAAAAGAGAAAAAAATTTGAAAAACTCATGTCGACCTTTAGACCTGTCGACCTAGCACATGTCGACCTAGAAACCCTGTCGACCTTCCATCCATGTCGACCTAGTGACTGTCGACCTATAGTGGTCGACCTAAACATTGTCGACCTAGACACTAGAGATGAGCGGGTTCGGTTTCTTTGAATCCGAACCCGCACGAACTTCACTTTTTTTTTTCACGGGTCCGAGCGACTCGGATCTTCCCGCCTTGCTCGGTTAACCCGAGCGCGCCCGAACGTCATCATGACGCTGTCGGATTCTCGCGAGACTCGGATTCTATATAAGGAGCCGCGCGTCGCCGCCATTTTCACACGTGCATTGAGATTGATAGGGAGAGGACGTGGCTGGCGTCCTCTCCATTTAGATTAGATTTAGAAGAGAGAGAGAGAGATTGCTGTGATACTGTAGATTAGAAGAGAGTGCAGACAGAGTTTAGTGACTGACGACCACAGTGACCAGTGACCACCAGAGACAGTGCAGTTGTTTGTTTTATTTAATATATCCGTTCTCTGCCTGAAAAAAACGATACACAGTCACACAGTGACTCAGTCTGTGTGCACTGCTCAGCCCAGTGTGCTGCACATCAATGTATTGTATATAAAGCTTATAATTGTGGGGGAGACTGGGGAGCACTGCAGGTTGTTATAGCAGGAGCCAGGAGTACATGATAAATAATATTATATTAAAATTAAACAGTGCACACTTTTGCTGCAGGAGTGCCACTGCCAGTGTGACTAGTGGTGACCAGTGCCTGACCACCAGTATATTAGTAGTATTGTATACTATCTCTTTATCAACCAGTCTATATTAGCAGCAGACACAGTACAGTGCGGTAGTTCACGGCTGTGGCTACCTCTGTGTCGGCACTCGGCAGGCAGTCCGTCCAACCATAATTGTATTATATACCACCTAACCGTGGTTTTTTTTTCATTCTTTATACCGTCGTCATACTAGTTGTTACGAGTATACTACTATCTCTTTATCAACCAGTGTACAGTGCGGTAGTTCACGGCTGTGGCTACCTCTGTGTCGGCACTCGGCAGGCAGTCCGTCCATCCATAATTGTATTATATACCACCTAACCGTGGTTTTTTTATACCACCTAACCGTGGCAGTCCGTCCATAATTGTATACTAGTATCCAATCCATCCATCTCCATTGTTTACCTGAGGTGCTGAAGCTGCTGCCACTAGTCATGGCCGAGACGATGAAATGCCAGCAACGTCGTCTGCCAAGGCCGATGCCCAATGTCATAGTACAGAGCATGTCAAATCCAAAACACCAAATATCAGAAAAAAAAGGACTCCAAAACCTAAAATAAAATTGTCGGAGGAGAAGCGTAAACTTGCCAATATGCCATTTACCACACGGAGTGGCAAGGAACGGCTGAGGCCCTGGCCTATGTTCATGGCTAGTGGTTCAGCTTCACATGAGGATGGAAGCACTCAGCCTCTCGCTAGAAAACTGAAAAGACTCAAGCTGGCAAAAGCACCGCAAAGAACTGTGCGTTCTTTGAAATCCCAAATCCACAAGGAGAGTCCAATTGTGTCGTTTGCGATGCCTGACCTTCCCAACACTGGACGTGAAGAGCATGCGCCTTCCACTATTTGCATGCCCCCTGCAAGTGCTGGAAGGAGCACCCGCAGTCCAGTTCCTGATAGTCAGATTGAAGATGTCAGTGTTGAAGTACACCAGGATGAGGAGGATATGGGTGTTGCTGGCGCTGGGGAGGAAATTGACCAGGAGGATTCTGATGGTGAGGTGGTTTGTTTAAGTCAGGCACCCGGGGAGACACCTGTTGTCCGTGGGAGGAATATGGCCGTTGACATGCCAGGTGAAAATACCAAAAAAATCAGCTCTTCGGTGTGGAGGTATTTCACCAGAAATGCGGACAACAGGTGTCAAGCCGTGTGTTCCCTTTGTCAAGCTGTAATAAGTAGGGGTAAGGACGTTAACCACCTCGGAACATCCTCCCTTATACGTCACCTGCAGCGCATTCATAATAAGTCAGTGACAAGTTCAAAAACTTTGGGTGACAGCGGAAGCAGTCCACTGACCAGTAAATCCCTTCCTCTTGTAACCAAGCTCACGCAAACCACCCCACCAACTCCCTCAGTGTCAATTTCCTCCTTCCCCAGGAATGCCAATAGTCCTGCAGGCCATGTCACTGGCAAGTCTGACGAGTCCTCTCCTGCCTGGGATTCCTCCGATGCATCCTTGCGTGTAACGCCTACTGCTGCTGGCGCTGCTGTTGTTGCCGCTGGGAGTCGATGGTCATCCCAGAGGGGAAGTCGTAAGCCCACTTGTACTACTTCCAGTAAGCAATTGACTGTTCAACAGTCCTTTGCGAGGAAGATGAAATATCACAGCAGTCATCCTACTGCAAAGCGGATAACTGAGTCCTTGACAACTATGTTGGTGTTAGACGTGCGTCCGGTATCCGCCGTTAGTTCACAGGGAACTAGACAATTTATTGAGGCAGTGTGCCCCCGTTACCAAATACCATCTAGGTTCCACTTCTCTAGGCAGGCGATACCGAGAATGTACACGGACGTCAGAAAAAGACTCACCAGTGTCCTAAAAAATGCAGTTGTACCCAATGTCCACTTAACCACGGACATGTGGACAAGTGGAGCAGGGCAGGGTCAGGACTATATGACTGTGACAGCCCACTGGGTAGATGTATGGACTCCCGCCGCAAGAACAGCAGCGGCGGCACCAGTAGCAGCATCTCGCAAACGCCAACTCTTTCCTAGGCAGGCTACGCTTTGTATCACCGCTTTCCAGAATACGCACACAGCTGAAAACCTCTTACGGCAACTGAGGAAGATCATCGCGGAATGGCTTACCCCAATTGGACTCTCCTGTGGATTTGTGGCATCGGACAACGCCAGCAATATTGTGTGTGCATTAAATATGGGCAAATTCCAGCACGTCCCATGTTTTGCACATACCTTGAATTTGGTGGTGCAGAATTTTTTAAAAAACGACAGGGGCGTGCAAGAGATGCTGTCGGTGGCCAGAAAAATTGCGGGACACTTTCGGCGTACAGGCACCACGTACAGAAGACTGGAGCACCACCAAAAACTACTGAACCTGCCCTGCCATCATCTGAAGCAAGAAGTGGTAACGAGGTGGAATTCAACCCTCTATATGCTTCAGAGGTTGGAGGAGCAGCTAAAGGCCATTCAAGCCTATACAATTGAGCACGATATAGGAGATGGAATGCACCTGTCTCAAGTGCAGTGGAGAATGATTTCAACGTTGTGCAAGGTTCTGATGCCCTTTGAACTTGCCACACGTGAAGTCAGTTCAGACACTGCCAGCCTGAGTCAGGTCATTCCCCTCATCAGGCTTTTGCAGAAGAAGCTGGAGGCATTGAAGAAGGAGCTAACACGGAGCGATTCCGCTAGGCATGTGGGACTTGTGGATGCAGCCCTTAATTCGCTTAACAAGGATTCACGGGTGGTCAATCTGTTGAAATCAGAGCACTACATTTTGGCCACCGTGCTCGATCCTAGATTTAAAGCCTACCTTGGATCTCTCTTTCCGGCAGACACAGGTCTGCTGGGGTTGAAAGACCTGCTGGTGACAAAATTGTCAAGTCAAGCGGAACGCGACCTGTCAACATCTCCTCCTTCACATTCTCCCGCAACTGGGGGTGCGAGGAAAAGGCTCAGAATTCCGAGCCCACCCGCTGGCGGTGATGCAGGGCAGTCTGGAGCGACTGCTGATGCTGACATCTGGTCCGGACTGAAGGACCTGACAACGATTACGGACATGTCGTCTACTGTCACTGCATATGATTCTCTCAACATTGATAGAATGGTGGAGGATTATATGAGTGACCGCATCCAAGTAGGCACGTCACACAGTCCGTACTTATACTGGCAGGAAAAAGAGGCAATTTGGAGGCCCTTGCACAAACTGGCTTTATTCTACCTAAGTTGCCCTCCCACAAGTGTGTACTCCGAAAGAGTGTTTAGTGCCGCCGCTCACCTTGTCAGCAATCGGCGTACGAGGTTACATCCAGAAAATGTGGAGAAGATGATGTTCATTAAAATGAATTATAATCAATTCCTCCGCGGAGACATTGACCAGCAGCAATTGCCTCCACAAAGTACACAGGGAGCTGAGATGGTGGATTCCAGTGGGGACGAATTGATAATCTGTGAGGAGGGGGATGTACACGGTGATATATCGGAGGGTGAAGATGAGGTGGACATCTTGCCTCTGTAGAGCCAGTTTGTGCAAGGAGAGATTAATTGCTTCTTTTTTTGGGGGGGTCCAAACCAACCCGTCATATCATTCACAGTCGTGTGGCAGACCCTGTCACTGAAATGATGGGTTGGTTAAAGTGTGCATGTCCTGTTTTGTTTATACAACATAAGGGTGGGTGGGAGGGCCCAAGGATAATTCCATCTTGCACCTCTTTTTTCTTTTCTTTTTCTTTGCATCATGTGCTGATTGGGGAGGGTTTTTTGGAAGGGACATCCTGCGTGACACTGCAGTGCCACTCCTAGATGGGCCCGGTGTTTGTGTCGGCCACTAGGGTCGCTAATCTTACTCACACAGCTACCTCATTGCGCCTCTTTTTTTCTTTGCGTCATGTGCTGTTTGGGGAGGGTTTTTTGGAAGGGACATCCTGCGTGACACTGCAGTGCCACTCCTAGATGTGCCCGGTGTTTGTGTCGGCCACTAGGGTCGCTAATCTTACTCACACAGCTACCTCATTGCGCCTCTTTTTTTCTTTGCGTCATGTGCTGTTTGGGGAGGGTTTTTTGGAAGGGACATCCTGCGTGACACTGCAGTGCCACTCCTAGATGTGCCCGGTGTTTGTGTCGGCCACTAGGGTCGCTAATCTTACTCACACAGTCAGCTACCTCATTGCGCCTCTTTTTTTCTTTGCGTCATGTGCTGTTTGGGGAGGGTTTTTTGGAAGGGCCATCCTGCGTGACACTGCAGTGCCACTCCTAGATGGGCCCGGTGTTTGTGTCGGCCACTAGGGTCGCTAATCTTACTCACACAGCTACCTCATTGCGCCTCTTTTTTTCTTTGCGTCATGTGCTGTTTGGGGAGGGTTTTTTGGAAGGGACATCCTGCGTGACACTGCAGTGCCACTCCTAGATGGGCCCGGTGTTTGTGTCGGCCACTAGGGTCGCTTATCTTACTCACACAGCGACCTCGGTGCAAATTTTAGGACTAAAAATAATATTGTGAGGTGTGAGGTATTCAGAATAGACTGAAAATGAGTGTAAATTATGGTTTTTGAGGTTAATAATACTTTGGGATCAAAATGACCCCCAAATTCTATGATTTAAGCTGTTTTTTAGTGTTTTTGGAAAAAAACACCCGAATCCAAAACACACCCGAATCCGACAAAAATAATTCGGTGAGGTTTTGCCAAAACGCGTTCGAACCCAAAACACGGCCGCGGAACCGAACCCAAAACCAAAACACAAAACCCGAAAAATTTCAGGCGCTCATCTCTACTAGACACTGTCGATCTTCAGACCGGATCCCGACCAGAGGCCCAGGTCCACTTGCTAAACTCAGACCTGGTGGAATTATATGTAACAGGCAGGAAAATACACATTATTGTAGTTCAGTTGGTGAATACTTAAAAAAAAAGGACATTGCACATTAGGGACAGCTTGTAACGACGCAATAACATCTATAAAACGAAGGGTTGTATAAGCATTCTCCAGGTTGGTTATGTACCGAATGTCAGCGGAATTTCAGCCGCATTACTTCCACGCCTCTTCCAGCCTCCACATCCAGCTCCTCTGGGCAATGAAATTTTAGTGGACAAAGGGGAACTGTAAAATTAAGTAGGACGGAATATATAAGGGTACGCGAGCATTAGCCCCTAGAGGGGGAGTAAGTAATGATGATGACGATGCTCCTGGTGTGGCCCTAAGAAGGTGGGTGAGATGAAAATAACTGGACTGGCTCAATAGGCCAGGAGGAATCCTAATCCCTCAGGTTAGAGGACCCATAGCGGTGTACTAGTACCACACAGGCAAACAGAAGCGTTTCCACTGACAACCCATGACTCACTGCCAGTGATCTGTTAATGAATGATCTCGCCCAAACGACTGTCCATGTGGCAGGGACTGTAGATTGTAAGCTCCCTGGGGCAGGGACTAATGTTTTACATATTCTGTACAGTGCTGCAGAATATGTGTGCGCTATATCAGGGTCAAATGCAGGATTTGTCGTCTGTTTTTTTTCTCATGTATGTATCAGCCCAAGTT
Organism: Pseudophryne corroboree; assembly: GCF_028390025.1. Taxonomy (NCBI): domain Eukaryota; kingdom Metazoa; phylum Chordata; class Amphibia; order Anura; family Myobatrachidae; genus Pseudophryne; species Pseudophryne corroboree. The sequence goes on from NC_086451.1 coordinate 13,093,112, forward strand.
GCCCAGACTGAAGGACCATCAGTGGGGCAGTAACCTTATCCCTGAGGAAGTTTGGACTAAACAAAACGCGTTGGAGGTTACCGTTCACTATCTAAAAGACACCCCTTTCCTAGGAAGGACTTCTGCCACTCGGGGCTCCCACAGATTCCAAGAGGAGTTGCAGAAATTGGACATTCCCTACCCTGGATGTCGGGTGAACTGTATTTGGCTGACACGCTGTTTGTCAAGTTTTTATACGTGATTGTAATTACATGTCTCTAAAATGTAAAATGACATTTTGGGTAGTAGGGGTGTGACCTACTGTAAGGGGGTGTGGCCATGACTAACTTAAAAAAAAAAAGTACTGAAAACTATTTATGGCATTGCAAAGTGGCGCTGTGCGCACCACGAGGGGGATGGGGGGGGCATTGTGCTGCATAGCCAGGAGCAGATCAAGGTCTGGAGTGCGATCACTGCAATCGCTACTCCCCCCCCCCCCCCCACACACACACACAGATAGAGGAGGCTGCTGCTCAAGGGGTGGCTAGACTGGCAAATTTTCAGGGGCCCACAAGGTGAAGGGGGCCCAGCGAGCTCCAGCATCTGGATAGGCTTGTAGCTGCGGCCTGGATTTCTGCCGACGCTGCTGCCTGCTGGGATCCCCCTGACCCCCCTTCCCGCTGTCTGCCGCTTACCTGAGCAGACTCCTATGTTGGTGTCCCCGTGAGTATCCCAACGTCTGCCCGTTGGTCTGTCCCCTGGCAGTGCCCCGGAGCAGCATTCTGTACAGCTCCCTCCTCATTTGTCAGTTCCGTTTGGATCTGCAGCTGCACATGTAGTGCTAAAGGTTTATGGAAAACATACAGGAGGCCCACCTTCAGAGTTTGCCAGTCGCTTCCAATTACACCACTGCCTCCGCTGGGCCCCATAATCAGGCCCGTGTAATTAGTAAACACCCCCACCCTCACCCCCCTCTTCTAGGCGACACTGGCCCTGCCCTCCTGTTGAGGCAAGTGTAATAAAAAAAAGGGTCCAAGCAGGGAATTTCTGGGCACTCAGAAACCCCCCCTAAATGCACTTGTGCCCTATGCAATTAATTGTTAATTAAGAAAATGATCAGCATGAGATTTTCTTTTTGTTTCCAAGCCTCCTTTCATCCGGGTAGAGCCACTCACCATCTTGGACAGTGGGGGTAATTCAGACCTGATCGCTCGCTAGCGTTTTTTGCAGCGATGCGATCAGGTCAGAACCGCGCATGCGTATGCACCGCAATGCGCAGGCGCGTCGCACAGGTACAAAGCGGTTCGTTGCTCTGCAATGGGTTTGTGCGAAGAATCCATTCGCATGGGCGATGGCAAGGAGATTGACAGGAAGAAGACGTTTGTGGGTGGCAACTGACTGTTTTCTGGGACTGGTTGGAAAAATGCAGGCGTGTCCAAGCGTTTGCAGGGGAGGGCTCCTGACGTCAATTCTGGTCCCGGGCAGGCTGAAGTGATTGCAGCGGCTGAGTAAGTTCTGGGCTATTCAGAAACTGCACAAAGGTGGTCATTCCGAGTTGTTTGCTCGCTAGCAGTTTTTAGCAGCCGTACAAACGCTATGCCGCCGCCCATTGGGAGTGTATTTTATCTTAGCAGAAGTGCGAACGAAAGGATCGCAGAGCGGCGGCAAAGTTTTTTTGTGCAGTTTTAGAGTAGCTCCAGACCTACTCAGCGCTTGCGATCACTTCAGACTATTTAGTTCCTGTTTTGACGTCACAAACATGCCCTGCGTTCGCCCAGCCAGGCCTGCGTTTTTCCTGCTACGCCTGCGTTTTTTCGAATACTCCCTGAAAATGGTCAGTTGCCACCCAGACACGCCCACTTCATGTCAATCACTCTGCGGCCAGCAGTGCGACTGAAAAGCTTCGCTAGACCCTGTGTGAAGCTACATTGGCCGTTGTAAAAGTACGACGTGCGTGCGCATTGCGCTGCATACGCATGCGCAGAAGTGACATTTTTTTTCCTCATCGCTGCACAGCGAACGAAAGCAGCTAGCTATCAACTCGGAATGACCACCAAAATCTTTTTGTACCGCTCGGCTACACATGCGATCACACACTTGCACAGCTAAAATACACTCCCCGGTGGGCGGCGACTATGTGAACGCAGCGCTGCAAAAAATTCTAGCGAGCGATCTGGTCTGAATTACCCCCAGTGTCATTGGGGTCACACACCTACGCTGACTCCATCTGTAAAAGTGTGTGGGTCTGCAAAAAGTCACAAACAAACCATATACAAAAAGGCACAGAAGTAAAAATTACCTCCCATGTACAAAATCATTTTTTTTATTCATTATTATTTGTTCAAGCTGCAGTAGATGCCATTAGCAGCAGGAGAAGTGGTCCGGAAATAGAAACAGACTTTTAAGAACAGGGTCCGAGCGTTTTACTAAATGCACAGGTTTTGCTGCGATTAATATTTTCTCCTTGAAAATCCACTCTGACAAATTTCCACTTAGAAATAAACTGTTTATGAAGTTTGTAACCTAAACCAGAGGCTGCGCTATACGGTAAAAAACATAATAACTGTAAAGAAATAAAGGGGGTCATTCCGAGTTGATCGCTAGCTGAATTAGTTCGCAGCGATCAGCCTAAAAAACTGCAGTTCTGCGCATGCGTAAGCGGCGCAATGCGCATGCACGACGTACGGGCACAACGAACGATGTAGTTTTGCACAGGGTCTAGCGATGCATTTCAGTCGCACTGGTTGACGCAGAGTGATTGACATGAAGTGGGCGTTTCTGGGTGTCAACTGACCGTTTTCAGGGAGTGTGCGGAAAAATGCAGGCGTGGCTGGGTGAATGCTGGGCGGGTTTGTGACCTCAAATCTGGAACTGAATAGCCTGAAGTGATCGCAAGCGCTGAGTAGGTTTTGAGCTACTCTGAAACTGCACAAAAATGTTTTGCAGGCGCACTGCGATACAACCGTTCGCACTTCTGCTAAGCTAAAATACACTCCCAGTGGGCGGCGGCAAAGCGTTTGCACGGCTGCTAAAAACTGCCAGTGAGCGATCAACTCGGAATGACCCCCGAAATCTGTTAAAATCAGCGTATACTTCTGTTTCTGCAGAAAACATTCACATTCCACCAATGAATATTGCGCTGTGGAACATATGCATCTGTTTTATGTTTAAGTATATATCTATTACAATCGTTTAAAAGGATATTGCATTGTGGAAATGATAAATCTGTTTTATGTTTAAAATGCTCAGTTCTTCCATGCGCTCAGTCAACGACACAAATGTTAATGGATTGGAGCATGAGATCACAATTGTTCGCCCACGGCCTTATTCACTTATCCACGGAGCTTGCACCAGATCTACTGGCACGAGCCGTGACTGCACTACGCAATTCTGCGTCGGAAGCATACTTTTATATGGAGCTAAACTACAAAATGCCAGAAGTGAATGCTTGAAAACACACACAGACCAAACGTAAAAAGGGTCAGCTACAAAAGATATAGCAGAAAGAAATAATAATGTAGTAAAAGTGTTTTACCGTGATTGCGAGTTTTAGTAGCAGTCACAAAAATAATTGATTTAGGTGGTCACTGGGTAGGTGTGGTCATCGACTGGAGGGGGCGTGGCCATTCCTCCTTTAGGGGGAGATGTACTAAGCCTTGGGGAGTGATAGAGTGGCGAGAGATATAGTACCAGCCAATCAGCTCCTAACTGCCATGTTACAGGCTGGGTTTGAAAAATGACAGTTAGGAGCTGATTGGTAGTTTATCTCCGTCCACTTTATCTCTCTTCACGGCTTAGTACATAGACCCATTACGCTAGTAATAATAATCAGCGGCAGCATTTGCATAATAATAATAATAATAATAATGGTCTGTGCCCCTTTAGTTTAATAAATAAAATCAGTGTCCCATTAGTCTAATGATAGTAACCTGTGCCCAGTCTAATGATAATATACCCTTGTGCCACTCGCCAGAGCCGGCCCTAGGTATAGGCGAACTAGGCAAATGCCTAGGGCATGTGGTATGCCTAGGGGCACAAGCAGCTTCTGCTGATTAAAATGATATGCGGAATGACTATGGCCCTCATTCCGAGTTGTTCGCTCGTTGCCGAATTTCGCTATATTGCGATTAGTCGCTTACTGCGCATGCGCAATGTTCGCAGAGCGCATGCGCTTAGTTATTTTACTCAAAAGTTAGGCATTTTACTCACGGCATTACGAGGATTTTTCTTCGTTCTGGTGATCGTAGTGTGATTGACAGGAAGTGGGTGTTTCTGGGCGGAAACTGGCCGTTTTATGGGTGTGTGTGAAAAAACGCTGCCGTTTCTGGGAAAAACGCGGGAGTGGCTGGAGAAACGGGGGAGTGTCTGGGCGAACGCTGGGTGTGTTTGTGACGTCAAACCAGGAACGAAACTGACTGAACTGATCGCGGTGGCAGAGTAAGTCTCGAGCTACTCAGAAACTGCTAAGAAATTTCTATTCGCTATTTTGCGAATCTTTCGTTCGCAATTCTGCTAAGCTAAGATTCACTCCCAGAGGGCGGCGGCTTAGCGTGTGCAATGCTGCTAAAAGCAGCTAGCGAGCGAACAACTCGGAATGAGGGCCTATATTCTGTGTGTGACTGCGGCTGTATCTGCATATGAAATGCTACCTTACAGTGTATTCCTGAAAATCGCTGTAACATAGCATTTCGTATGCAGATACAGTCACAGTTGCACAGAGAATATAGCACACATATCATTTTTATCAGCTTGTGCATCCTAGTCACATAACAATGCAAATAAGGTGCATTTTCATCAAATAAGCCACCCAACGTTAGCAGAGCTGCCAACTGACTCATGCCAGGCATCTATTGAGGCAAGATGCATGAGGACACATCTGTATCCAAACAGTAGCAGAGGTCACAGTTTTAGCGGCCGTGTGAGTGTGATGGTTGTGCAATAGTGTTCGCCATATGTGTAAGGGCATTATGTGTGTCATGTGTATACATGCATTAATAATGTGTGGCAAATGTGTAAGGGGCACTATGTGTGTAATTATGTGTATAAAGACACTAATAAGGTGTGGCATATGTGTAAGGGACATTATGTGTATAAGGGCATAATGTGTAAGGACATTAATAATGTGTGCCATATGTGTAAGGTGCATTACTGTGTGGTATTATGTGTATAAATGCATTACTAATGTGTGGCATTATGTGTGTAAGGTGCTCTACTGTGTGGCGTAATATATAGAAAGGGCACTACTGTGTGGTCTAATGTGAATAAAGAGCAATATGGTGTGATGTAATGTGAATAAAGAGCAATATGGTGTGGTGTAATGTGAATAAAGAGCAATATGGTGTGGTGTAATGTGAATAAAGAGCAATATGGTGTGATGTAATGTGAATAAAGAGCAATATGGTGTGGTGTAATGTGAATAAAGAGCAATATGGTGTGGTGTAATGTGAATAAGGAGCAATATGGTGTGATGTAATGTGAATAAAGAGTAATATGGTGTGGTGTAATGTGAATAAAGAGCAATATGGTGTGGTGTAATGTGAATAAGGAGCAATATGGTGTGATGTAATGTGAATAAAGAGTAATATGGTGTGGTGTAATGTGAATAAAGAGCAATATGGTGTGGTGTAATGAGAATAAGAGCAATATGGTGTGGTGTAATGAGAATAAGGAGCAATATGGTGTGATGTAATGTGAATAAAGAGCAATATGGTATGGTGTAATGTGAATAAAGAGCAATATGGTGTGGTGTAATGTGAATAAAGAGCAATATGGTGTGGTGTAATGTAAATAAAGGGCACTACTACTGTGAGGAGTAACTATATAAGGTAAAGTGGTACTACTGTGTGATGTAATGTGAATTGGGGACACTATGGCATGATAAAATGTGAATAAAGTTGCAGTACTGTGAGGCGTAATTTGAAATGGGGGTACTATTGTGTGGCCATGCCCCTTACCAGCAAGATCATACAACTTTTTTGGGCTGTGCGCCAAATGTGCGCACTGTTCCAATTTAAAATATAGTGGGTAGGAACACCAAAATGAGGACTGCTATGGGTGAGGGGTGCTGGGAAAGGGGTGCAGGGTCAGATGTAGAACTAGCAGCGGTGTGAGGGGGCACCAGACAAAATCTTGCCTAGGGCATCATATTAGTTAGGGCCAGCTCTGCCACTCGCAGTCACTGATACGTACCCTGGGCCACTCTCACACATTGATACATTCTATGTGCTTCTCACACACACAAATGTACAACCTGTGCCTCTCATACACACACTGACACACACTCTGCCTCTCACACATATTGCCGCGCACTCTGCCTCTCACACATATTGCCGCGCACTCTGCCTGTCATACACACACTGACACACACTCTGCCTCTCACACATATTGCCGCGCACTCTGCCTCTCACACATATTGCCACGCACTCTGCCTGTCATACACACACTGACACACACTCTGCCTTTCACACATATTGCCGCGCACTCTGCCTCTCACACATATTGCCACGCACTCTGCCTGTCATACACACACTGACACACACTCTGCCTCTCACACATATTGCCGCACACTCTGCCTCTCACATATTGCCGCGCACTCTGCCTCTCACACATATTGCCACGCACTCTGCCTGTCATACACACACTGACACACACTCTGCCTCTCACACATATTGTCGCGCACTCTGCCTCTCACACATATTGCCGCGCACTCTGCCTCTCATACATATTGCCGCGCACTCTGCCTCTCACACATATTGCCGCGTACTCTGCCTCTCACACATATTGCCGCGCACTTTTCCTGTCATACACACACTGACACACACTCTGCCTCTCACACATATTGCCGCGCACTCTGCCTGTCATACACACACTGACACACACTCTACCTCTCACACATATTGCTGCGCACTCTGCCTCTCATACACATACTGACACACACTCTGCCTCTCACACATATTGCCGCGCACTCTGCCTCTCACACACACACTGACACACACTCTGCCTCTCACACATATTGCCGCGCATTCTGCCTCTCACACATATTGCCGCGTACTCTGCCTTTCACACATATTGCCACACACTCTGCCTCTCATACATACACTGACCCACACTCTGCCTCTCACACATATTGCCGCGCACTCTGCCTCTCATACATATTGCCGCGCACTCTGCCTCTCATACATATTGCCGCGCACTCTGCCTCTCACACATATTGCCGCGTACTCTGCCTCTCACACATATTGCCGCGCACTTTTCCTGTCATACACACACTGACACACACTCTGCCTCTCACACATATTGCCGCGCACTCTGCCTGTCATACACACACTGACACACACTCTACCTCTCACACATATTGCCGCGCACTCTGCCTCTCATACACATACTGACACACACTCTGCCTCTCACACATATTGCCGCGCACTCTGCCTCTCACACACACACTGACACACACTCTGCCTCTCACACATATTGCCGCGCATTCTGCCTCTCACACATATTGCCGCGTACTCTGCCTTTCACACATATTGCCACGCACTCTGCCTCTCATACACACACTGACCCACACTCTGCCTCTCACACATATTGCCAAGCACTCTGCCTCTCATACACACACTGACGCACACTCTGCCTCTCACACATATTGCCAAGCACTCTGCCTCTCATACACACACTGACGCACACTCTGCCTCTCACACATATTGCCACACACTCTGCCTCTCATACACACACTGACGCACACTCTGCCTCTCATACACACACTGACGCACACTCTGCCTCTCACACGTATTACCGTGCACTGTGCCTCTCACACATATTGCCGCGCACTCTGCCTCTTATACACACACTCTGCCTCTCACACATATTGCCACGCACTCTGCCTCTCATACACACACTGACACACACTCTGCCTCTCATACATATTGCCGCGCACTCTGCCTCTCACACATATTGCCGCGCACTCTGCCTCTCACACATATTGCCGCGCACTCTGCCACTCATACATATTGCCGCGCACTCTGCCTCTCACACATATTGCCACGCACTCTGCCTCTCACAGATATTGCCACGCACTCTGCCTCTCAGATATATTGCCGCGCACTCTGCCTCTCACACATATTGCTGCGCACTCTGCCTCTCACACTTATTGCCGCGCACTCTGCCTGTCACACATATTGCCGCGCACTTTACCTCTCGCACATATTGCCGCGCACTCTGCCTGTCATACACACACTGACACACACTCTGCCTCTCACACATATTGCCTCGCACTCTGCCTCTCACACATATTGGCGCGCACTCTGCCTCTCACACTTATTGCCGCGCACTCTGCCTGTCACACATATTGCCACGCACTTTGCCTCTCACACATATTGCTGCGCACTCTGCCTGTCACACTTATTGCCACGCACTCTGCATCTCACACATATTGCCGCGCACTATGCTTCTCACACATATTGCCGCGCACTCTGCCTGTCATACACACACTGACACACACTCTGCCTCTCACACATATTGCCGCGCACACTGCCTCTCACACATATTGCCGCGCACTCTGCCTCTCACACTTATTGCTGCGCACTCTGCCTCTCACACATATTGCCGCGCACTTTGCCTCTCACACATATTGCCGCGCACTCTGCCTGTCATACACACACTGACACACACTCTGCCTCTCACACATATTGCCGCGCACTCTGCCTCTCACACATATTGCCGCGCACTCTGCCTCTCACACATATTGCTGCGCACTCTGCCTCTCACACTTATTGCCACGCACTCTGCCTATCACACATATTGCCGCATACTTTGCCTCTCACACATATTGCCGCGCACTCTGCCTGTCATACACACACTGACACACACTCTGCCTCTCACACATATTGCCGCGCACTTTGCCTCTCACACATATTGGCGCGCACTCTGCCTCTCACACTTATTGCCGCGCACTCTGCCTGTCACACATATTGCCGCGCACTTTGCCTCTCACACATATTGCCGCGCACTCTGCCTCTCACACTTATTGCCGCACACTCTGCCTGTCACACATATTGCCGCGCACTCTGCCTCTCACACTTATTGCCGCGCACTCTGCCTGTCACACATATTGCCGCGCACTTTGCCTCTCACACATATTGCAGCGCACTCTGCCTGTCATACACACACTGACACACACTCTGCCTCTCACACATATTGCCGCGCACTCTGCCTCTCACACATATTGCCGCGCACTCTGCCTCTCACACATATTGCCGCGCACTCTGCCTGTCATACACACACTCTGCCTCTCACACATATTGCCGCGCACTTTGCCTCTCACACATATTGCCGCACACTCTGCCTGTCATACACACACTGACACACACTCCGCCTCTCACACATATTGCCACGCACTCTGCCTCTCACACATATTGCCGCGCACTCTGCCTCTCACACATATTGCTGCACACTCTGCCTTTCACACATATTGCTGCGCACTCTTCCTCTCACAGATATTGCCGCGCACTCTGCCCCTCACACTTATTGCCGCGCACTCTGCCTCTCACACATATTGACGAGCACACTGCCTCTCATACACACACTAACACACACTCTTCCTCTCATACATATTGCTGCGCACTCTGCCTCTCACACTTATTGCCGCGCACTCTGCCTCTCACACATATTGCTGCGCACTCTGTCTCTCACACATTTTGCTGCGCACTCTGCCTCTCACACTTATTGCCGCGCACTCTGCCTCTCACACATATTGCCACGCACTCTGCCTCTCACACATATTGCTGCGCACTCTGCCTCTCACACATATTGACGCGCACACTGCCTCTCATATACACACTGACACACACTCTGCCTCTCACACATATTGCCACGCACTCTGCCTCTCACACATATTGCTGCGCACTCTGCCTCTCACACATATTGACGCGCACACTGCCTCTCATATACACACTGACACACACTCTGCCTCTCACACATATTGCCACGCACTCTGCCTCTCACACATATTGCCACGCACTCTGCCTCTCACACATATTGGCGCACACTCTGCCTCTCACACATATTGCCGCACACTCTGCCTCTCACACATATTGCCACGCACTCTGCCTCTCACACATATTGGCGCAGACTCTGCCTCTCACACATATTGCCGCACACTCTGCCTCTCACACATATTGCCGCGCACTCTGCCTCTCACACATATTGCTGCGCACTCTGCCTCTCACACATATTGCTGCGCACTCTGCCTCTCACACATATAGCCGCGCACTCTGCCTCTCACACATATTGCTGCGTACTCTGCCTCTCACACATATTGCCGCACACTCTGCCTCTCACACATATTGCTGCACACTCTGCCTCTCACAAACAGACACTCCTGCAAACTGTCTACTCTTTACTCAGAAATTAAGCTTCAAATAATTGTGCTTTAATACTCTGGTCATTGCGCTGGGGAAAACGCTCTGGTCACCGGGCTGGGTTAGACGCTCTGGTCACTGGGCTGGGTTGGACGCTCTAGTCACTGGGCTGGGTTGGACGCTCTGTCACCGGGCTGGGGAAGATCCTCTGTCACCGGGCTGGGGGGATGCTCTGTCACCAAGATGGGACACTCTGGTATTTGGGCCTGGGGGAACGCTCTGTCACCGGGCTGGGTTGGACGCTCTGTCACCAGGCTGGGGAGGACGCTCTGTCACCGGGATGGGGAGGACGCTCTGTCACCGGGCTGGGAGGACGCTCTGTCACCGGGCTGGGGAGGGCGCTCTGTCACCGGGCTGGGGAGGACGCTCTGTCACCGGGCTGGGAGGACGCTTTGTCACCGGGCTGGGGGGAGATCTGTCACCAAGCTGGGACACTCATAGTATTGGGCCTGGGGGGAACGCTCTGTCACCGGGCTGGGTTGGATGCTCTGTCACCGGGCTGGTATTCTGTAAGACTGTCCCAATTTTGCTTATACCCAAAAAATCTGAAGTAGGCGTAACCTGACTCACAATTACAAAACGGGTTGAAAACATAACAGGATATCTTTCTCTCCCTCCTGGTGAAAAACAGCAGTGTGTAGCGGTACTCACGATAAGAAGCTGTATCTTGTGTGTATAGAGGTATCTTTTTCCTCAGTAAGGTGTGTAAATAAAAGGTAGATTTATTCATGCACATGTAATATAAGTATAAAGATGGAATAAAAAAAAAACAGACACATGAAAAACAACTCAATGCACAGAACCAGGGTGAGGATACAGCCGTTCCCTCCACTCTCCAAAACAAAGCCAGTGATCCGGATGAGGTAATTGTGAATGAAGTGCGCGGAACTCACCTTTCTCCCCAACCCTGGTCCTTGGAATGGCTGAATGTGCTGCTCTATGCCGACATGTTTTGAGACGGCTGTTGCTTTATAAAGGCCCTGTATGTATACCGTATATCAGTGAGGTGGAAGTACTATATGTAATACTGTATATAGGCCCTCATTCCGAGTTGATCGCTCGCAAGGCGAATTTAGCAGAGTTGCTCACGCTAAGCCTACGCCTACTGGGAGTGTATCTTAGCTTCTTAAAATTGCGACCGATGTATTCGCAATATTGCGATTACAAACTACTTAGCAGTTTCAGAGTAGCTTCAGACTTACTCGGCATCTGCGATCAGGTCAGTGCTTGTCGTTCCTGGTTTGACGTCACAAACACACCCAGCGTTCGCCCAGACACTCCCCCGTTTCCCCGGCCACTCCTGCGTTTTTTCCGGAAACGGTAGCGGTTTTTCCCGCACGCCCATAAAACGGCCTGTTTCCGCCCAGTAACACCCATTTCCTGTCAATCACATTACGATCGCCGGAGCGATGAAAAAGCCGTGAGTAAAAATACTATCTCCATTGTAAAATTACTTGGCGCAGTCGCAGTGCGATTATTGCGCATGCGTACTAAGCGGAATTTCACTGCGATGCGATGAAAAATACCGAGCGAACGACTCGGAATGAGGGCCATAATACATACAGTATATGAGTGAGGTGGAAGTGTTATATATAATACTGTATATAACATACCCTCCAACATTTTAAACATAAAAATCGGTACAAATCAGAAAAGGGGGCGTGGCCACAGGTAAAAGTGGCGTTGCCACGCCCCTTTTCCTATACTTTCAATGGAAGTTTAGAGGGTTGTGTCTATGTTGCCTTCGTGCAAAGGACCTGGATGTGACAAAACGAGTGGGCAGGAGACAACTTCCGCCCTTACAGCTCCTAAATGTTTTGTTCGTTCTCCGTTCGTTTAGGATATTTTTTGTTTTCTCTGCAGCATTGGACCCCTCGCGGGCTCGCTTCGCTCGCCACGCATCGTGCTCGGTGTCCCGCTCCGCTCGCCACACTTTTCTATTCCAAATAGATTGTGACATGGACCCAGGGGGTTATGGGAAAGGTCCTTAGCGCGAAGAGAATCTAGACGCAACCAAGTTTAGAGAGCCAAAAATCAGTACAGACCATAAAAAAAAGGTACTGTACCTGCCAAAAAGGTACAGTTGGAGGGTATGATATAATACATACAGTATATGAGTGAGGTGGAAGTACTATATATAACACTGTATATAATACATTACAGTATATGAGTGAGGTGGAAGTACTATATATAACACTGTATATAATACATTACAGTATATGAGTGAGGTGGAAGTACTATATATAATACTGTATATAATACATTACAGTATATGAGTGAGGTGGAAGTACTATATATAATACTGTATATAATACATACAGTATATGAGTGAGGTGGAAGTACTATATATAATACTGTATATAATACATACAGTATATGAGTGAGGTGGAAGTACTATATATAACACTGTATATAATACATTACAGTATATGAGTGAGGTGGAAGTACTATATATAACACTGTATATAATACATTACAGTATATGAGTGAGGTGGAAGTACTATATATAATACTGTATATAATACATACAGTATATGAGTGAGGTAGAAATGCTATGTATAGTATATAATACATACAGTATATGAGTGAGGTGGAAGTGCTATATATAGTATATAATACATAAAGTATATGAGTGAGGTGGAAGTGCTATATATAACACTGTATATAATACATTACAGTATATGAGTGAGGTGGAAGTACTATATATAACACTGTATATAATACATTACAGTATATGAGTGAGGTGGAAGTACTATATATAACACTGTATATAATACATACAGTATATGAGTGAGGTGGAAGTACTATATATAATACTGTATATAATACATACAGTATATGAGTGAGGTAGAAATGCTATGTATAGTATATAATACATACAGTATATGAGTGAGGTGGACGTGCTATATAGTATATAATACATAAAGTATATGAGTGAGGTGGAAGTGCTATATATAGTATATAATACATACAGTATATGAGTGAGGTGGAAGTGCTAGATATAGTATATAATACATACAGTATATGAGTGAGGTGGAAGTGCTAGATATAGTATTAAATACATACAGTATATGAGTGAGGTGGAAGTACTATATATAATACTGTATATAATACATACAGTATATGAGTGAGGTGGAAGTACTATATATAATACTGTATATAATACATACAGTATATGAGTGAGGTAGAAATGCTATGTATAGTATATAATACATACAGTATATGAGTGAGGTGGACGTGCTATATATAGTATATAATACATAAAGTATATGAGTGAGGTGGAAGTGCTATATATAGTATATAATACATACAGTATATGAGTGAGGTGGAAGTGCTATATATAGTATATAATACATACAGTATATGAGTGAGGTGGAAGTGCTAGATATAGTATTAAATACATACAGTATATGAGTGAGGTGGAAGTACTATATATAATACTGTATATAATACATACAGTATATGAGTGAGGTGGAAGTACTATATATAATACTGTATATAATACATACAGTATATGAGTGAGGTGGAAGTACTATATATAATACTGTATATAATACATACAGTATATGAGTGAGGTGGAAGTACTATATATAATACTGTATATAATACATACAGTATATGAGTGAGGTAGAAATGCTATGTATAGTATATAATACATACAGTATATGAGTGAGGTGGAAGTGCTATATATAGTATATAATACATAAAGTATATGAGTGAGGTAGAAGTGCTATATATAGTATATAATACATACAGTATATGAGTGAGGTGGAAGTGCTATATATAGTATATAATACATACAGTATATGAGTGAGGTGGAAGTGCTAGATATAGTATTAAATACATACAGTATATGAGTGAGGTGGAAGTACTATATATAATACTGTATATAATACATACAGTATATGAGTGAGGTGGAAGTACTATATATAACACCGTATATGGGCCCTCATTCCGAGTCGTTCGCTCGGTAAATTTCTTTGCATCGCAGTGATTTTTCGCTTAGTGCGCATGCGCAATATCCGCACTGCGACTGCGCCAAGTAATTTTGCTATGAAGATAGTATTTTTACTCACGGCTTTTTCTTCGCTCCGGCGATCGTAGTGTGATTGACAGGAAATGGGTGTTACTGGGCGGAAACAGGCCGTTTTAAGGGCGTGTGGGGAAAAACGCTACCGTTTACGGAAAAAACGCGGGAGTGGCTGGAGAAACGGTGGAGTGTCTGGGCGAACGCTGGGTGTGTTTGTGACGTCAAACCAGGAACGACAAGCACTGAACTGATCGCAGATGCCGAGTAAGTCAGAAGCTACTCTGAAACTGCTAAGAAGTTTGTAATCGCAATATTGCGAATACATCGTTCGCAATTTTAAGAAGCTAAGATTCACTCCCAGTAGGCGGCGGCTTAGAGTGTGCAAATCTGCTAAAATCCGCTTGCGAGCGAACAACTCGGAATGACCTCCATAATACATTACAGTATATGAGTGAGGTGGAAGTACTATATATAATACTGTATATAATACATACAGTATATGAGTGAGGTGGAAGTACTATATATAATACTGTATATAATACTTACAGTATATGAGTGAGGTAGAAATGCTGGCCCTCATTCCGAGTCGTTCGCTCGGTAAATTTCATCGCATCGCAGTGATTTTCCGCTTAGTGCGCATGCGTAATGTCCACACTGCGACTGCGCCAAGTAATTTTGCAATGAAGATAGTTTTTTTACTCACGGCTTTTTCTTCGCTCCGGCGATCGTAATGTGATTGACAGGAAATGGGTGTTACTGGGCGGAAACAGGCCGTTTTATGGGCGTGTGGGAAAAAACGCTACCGTTTCCGGAAAAAACGCGGGAGTGGCCGGAGAAACGGGGGAGTGTCTGGGCGAACGCTGGGTGTGTTTGTGACGTCAACCCAGGAACGACAAGCACTGAACTGATCGCAGATGCAGAGTAAGTCTGAAGCTACTCAGAAACTGCTACGAGGTGTGTAATCGCAATATTGCGAATACATCGTTCGCAATTTTAAGAAGCTAAGATTCACTCCCAGTAGGCGGCGGCTTAGCGTGTGCAATACTGCTAAAATCGCCTTGCGAGCGAACAACTCGGAATGACCTCCGCTATGTATAGTATATAATACATACAGTATATGAGTGAGGTAGAAATGCTATGTATAGTATATAATACATACAGTATATGAGTGAGGTAGAAGTGCTATATATAGTATATAATACATACAGTATATGAGTGAGGTAGAAGTGCTATATATAGTATATAATACATACAGTATATGAGTGAGGTAGAAGTGCTATATATAGTATATAATACATACAGTATATGAGTGAGGTAGAAGTGCTATATATAGTATATAATACATACAGTATATGAGTGAGGTGGAAGTGCTATGTATAGTATATAATACATACAGTATATGAGTGAGGTAGAAATGCTATGTATAGTATATAATACATACAGTATATGAGTGAGGTGGAAGTGCTATATATAGTATTTAATACATACAGTATATGAGTGAGGTGGAAGTGCTATATATAGTATACTAGGTGCTTCATCGCGCCCTACGGGCGCTCTTCACACCGTCGTAAGGGGCTACGCCCCCTTAACCCCTGCACGCCTTGCTGCGGTTCAATATTTGTATGAGTATTACCTGCATTCCTAGGTTTGTTAGTAGTTAAATATTGCACGACGAAAGTGCTTCCAATGGTGAAGGGGGCGCAGCCCCTTGCGACGGCGTGAACAGTGCCTGCAGGGCACGATGTACAGAATGCAGCGGGTGCGGGGGGGACCGTGGATGAGGCAGGGAGTATGTAGATGCTGCGGGTGGAGGGGGGGTGGATGCAAGTGTGGAGGGAGGGGGTGCGGGACCTATACCTATGTCATTTTATTTGTAACAATATATAGGACACGGATAAGGATGTATGTGATATAGACATACCCGCATGAAGAGGTAAATGGTGTCATTAGACACAGAGGGGAGTGCTGGTACAATGCGGAGCAGGGGCAGCTGTGTCCTCTCTCTACACCGTACCATCCTTCAGGTGTAGCAACACGGACATGTTGCGCACGCAAGGTCTCCACGCGGCCGCAGGTGCACCAGTCCCCTCTGCATGCGCTATGTGCGCGCCCCCCTCAGGTGCAGTAGGAGGAGGGGGCGATGGCTGGAGCTGGTACCAGGGCCAATGGGCATGGACAGCTCGGTCATGTGCTCGGTGCTGGGCTTGCGCCCTGCGCTTGCTGTGTGAGGGATAGGGAGGAGGCGGCAGAGCGGAGCATCACCGATATACCGGTAACTATGGGAGGCACCGCAGGGGGTTATGGCTCCTGTCCTCCTGGTGAGGGTTTGTCAGGGAGGTATCAAGGAGCCAGTGGTATGGACCGTGTATGGGATACAGGGGGGTAGGGAGGGGATACAGAGACGCGGGGCGGTAGGGAGGGGATACAGAAACGCAGGGCCGTAGGGAGGGGATACAGAAACGCAGAGCGGTAGGGAGGTGATACAGAGACGCAGAGCGGTAGGGAGGTGATACAGAGACGCAGAGCGGTAGGGAGGTGATACAGAGACGCAGAGCGGTAGGGAGGTGATACAGAGACGCAGAGCGGTAGGGAGGGGATACAGAGACACAGGGCGGTAGGGAGGGGATACAGAGACGCAGAGCGGTAGGGAGGGGATACAGAGACACAGGGCGGTAGGGAGGTGATACAGAAACGCAGAGCGGTAGGGAGGGGATACAGAAACGCAGGGCGGTAGGGAGGGGATACAGAGACGCGGTGCGGTAGGGAGGGGATACAGAGACGCAGGGCGGTAGGGAGGGGATACAGAGACGCAGAGCGGTAGGGAGGGGATACAGAGACGCAGGGCGGTAGGGAGGTGATACAGAGACGCAGAGCGGTAGGGAGGGGATACAGAGACACAGGGCGGTAGGGAGGTGATACAGAGACGCAGAGCGGTAGGGAGGGGATACAGAGACACAGGGCGGTAGGGAGGTGATACAGAGACGCAGAGCGGTAGGGAGGGGATACAGAAGCACAGGGCGGTAGGGAGGGGATACAGAGATGCAGAGCGGTAGGGAGGGGATACAGAGACACAGGGTGGTAGGGAGGGGATACAGAGAGGCGGGGCGGCTGGGAGGGGATAGAGAGACGCGGGGCGGTAGGGAGGGGATAGAGAGACGCGGGGCGGTAGGGAGGGGATAGAGAGACGCGGGGCGGTAGGGAGGGGATAGAGAGACGCAGGGCGGTAGGGAGGGGATAGAGAGACGCGGGGCGGTAGGGAGGGGATAGAGAGACGCGGGGCGGTAGGGAGGGGATAGAGAGACGCGGGTCGGCAGGGAGGGTCCCCAGTGAGGAAGCTGATGAAGAGAGGGGGGAAAGTAGTGGAGGGGGAGGGCACCAGAAGAGGAGACTTGTGTAAAGTGGGGACCACACATAGAATCAGTGGGTAGGATGGCCGGAGGGACTCACCGTTGAGGCTGTGGGCGGCTGCTGCAGGCTGGTAAACAGAAGTGTCCAGAGGCGTCACCAGGTCAGTATTACTGTTACACACATCTCTCATCCCCCCCCCCCGCGCGGCCAAAAAGGGGGCGTGGCCTGCTGTGAAAGGGGCGTGGCCTCGCGGGTATGTTTTCTCTCGCTCGGGGGTGTTTCCAGCTAGCCTGTAGATGCTGGCAGCCCCCGGAGACTGGAGTGTGTGGCGGCTCTTCTCTGTGACAGGAGATGATGTCACTGCAGCACTCGGCTCCTGTCACAGCAGGAGAGCGGACAGCTGGATGTGTGCGGAGGAGGCGGCGGGTGTGTGTATGCGGGGCAGGGAGGGCTATGAAAGCCTTCTCCTGCGCCACCCGTCCCTCCTAATGTGTATGCCGGGGGCGGCATCAGCCGTTGTTGTTGGCCCGGCGCCGCGGCCGGGGAGTCAGAGCTGCTGATGGGTGGGGGGAGGGGAGAGAGATATGGACAGGCAGCAGGAGCAGAGACTTGCTGACTCCGCCCACCGCTGTGACTCCACCCAGCGTTACGGCCAGGCACAGAGTCACAGATGTAGCCAAATATATAGGAGATAATACATACAGTATATGAGTGAGGTGGAAGTGCTATATATAGTGTATAATACATACTGTATATAAGGGAGGTGGAAGTGCTATATATAGAATATAATATAATACATAAAGTATATGAGTGAGGTGGAAGTGCTATATATAGTGTATAATACATACAATATATGAGTGAGGTGGAAGTGCAATATATAGTATATAATACATACAGTATATGAGTGAGGTGGAATTGTTATATATAGTGTATAATTCATACAGTATATGAGTGAGGTAGAAGTGCTATATAGTAGAGATGAGCGCCTGAAATTTTTCGGGTTTTGTGTTTTGGTTTTGGGTTCGGTTCCGCGGCCGTGTTTTGGGTTCGACCGCGTTTTGGCAAAACCTCACCGAATTTTTTTTGTCGGATTCGGGTGTGTTTTGGATTCGGGTGTTTTTTTCAAAAAACACTAAAAAACAGCTTAAATCATTGAATTTGCGGTCATTTTGATCCCATAGTATTATTAACCTCAATAACCATAATTTATACTCATTTTCAGTCTATTCTGAACACCTCACACCTCACAATATTATTTTTAGTCCTAAAATTTGCACCGAGGTCGCTGTGTGACTAAGATAAGCGACCCAAGTGGCCGACACAAACACCTGGCCCATCTAGGAGTGGCACTGCAGTGTCACGCAGGATGGCCCTTCAAAAAAATACTCCCCAAACAGCACATGACGCAAAGAAAAAAAGAGGCGCAATGAGGTAGCTGACTGTGTGAGTAAGACTAGCGACCCTAGTGGCCGACACAAACACCGGGCCCATCTAGGAGTGGCACTGCAGTGTCACGCAGGATGTCCCTTCCAAAAAACCCTCCCCAAACAGCACATGACGCAAAGAAAAAAAGAGGCGCAATGAGGTAGCTGACTGTGTGAGTAAGACTAGCGACCCTAGTGGCCGACACAAACACCGGGCCCATCTAGGAGTGGCACTGCAGTGTCACGCAGGATGGCCCTTCCAAAAAACCCTCCCCAAACAGCACATGACGCAAAGAAAAAAAGAGACGCAATGAGGTAGCTGACTGTGTGAGTAAGACTAGCGACCCTAGTGGCCGACACAAACACCGGGCCCATCTAGGAGTGGCACTGCAGTGTCACGCAGGATGTCCCTTCCAAAAAACCCTCCCCAAACAGCACATGACGCAAAGAAAAAAAGAGGCGCAATGAGGTAGCTGACTGTGTGAGTAAGACTAGCGACCCTAGTGGCCGACACAAACACCGGGCCCATCTAGGAGTGGCACTGCAGTGTCACGCAGGATGGCCCTTCCAAAAAACCCTCCCCAAACAGCACATGACGCAAAGAAAAAGAAAAGAAAAAAGAGGTGCAAGATGGAATTGTCCTTGGGCCCTCCCACCCTTATGTTGTATAAACAAAACAGGACATGCACACTTTAACCAACCCATCATTTCAGTGACAGGGTCTGCCACACGACTGTGACTGATATGACGGGTTGGTTACTTTGGACCCCCCCCAAAAAAGAAGCAATTAATCTCTCTCTCCTTGCACAAACTGGCTCTACAGAGGCAAGATGTCCACCTCATCATCACCCTCCGATATATCACCGTGTACATCCCCCTCCTCACAGATTATCAATTCGTCCCCACTGGAATCCACCATCTCAGCTCCCTGTGTACTTTGTGGAGGCAATTGCTGCTGGTCAATGTCTCCGCGGAGGAATTGATTATAATTCATTTTAATGAACATCATCTTCTCCACATTTTCTGGATGTAACCTCGTACGCCGATTGCTGACAAGGTGAGCGGCGGCACTAAACACTCTTTCGGAGTACACACTTGTGGGAGGGCAACTTAGGTAGAATAAAGCCAGTTTGTGCAAGGGCCTCCAAATTGCCTCTTTTTCCTGCCAGTATAAGTACGGACTGTGTGACGTGCCTACTTGGATGCGGTCACTCATATAATCCTCCACCATTCTATCAATGTTGAGAGAATCATATGCAGTGACAGTAGACGACATGTCCGTAATCGTTGTCAGGTCCTTCAGTCCGGACCAGATGTCAGCATCAGCAGTCGCTCCAGACTGCCCTGCATCACCGCCAGCGGGTGGGCTCGGAATTCTGAGCCTTTTCCTCGCACCCCCAGTTGCGGGAGAATGTGAAGGAGGAGATGTTGACAGGTCGCGTTCCGCTTGACTTGACAATTTTGTCACCAGCAGGTCTTTCAACCCCAGCAGACTTGTGTCTGCCGGAAAGAGAGATCCAAGGTAGGCTTTAAATCTAGGATCGAGCACGGTGGCCAAAATGTAGTGCTCTGATTTCAACAGATTGACCACCCGTGAATCCTTGTTAAGCGAATTAAGGGCTCCATCCACAAGTCCCACATGCCTAGCGGAATCGCTCCGTGTTAGCTCCTCCTTCAATGTCTCCAGCTTCTTCTGCAAAAGCCTGATGAGGGGAATGACCTGACTCAGGCTGGCAGTGTCTGAACTGACTTCACGTGTGGCAAGTTCAAAGGGCATCAGAACCTTGCACAACGTTGAAATCATTCTCCACTGCGCTTGAGACAGGTGCATTCCACCTACTATATCGTGCTCAATTGTATAGGCTTGAATGGCCTTTTGCTGCTCCTCCAACCTCTGAAGCATATAGAGGGTTGAATTCCACCTCGTTACCACTTCTTGCTTCAGATGATGGCAGGGCAGGTTCAGTAGTTTTTGGTGGTGCTCCAGTCTTCTGTACGTGGTGCCTGTACGCCGAAAGTGTCCCGCAATTCTTCTGGCCACCGACAGCATCTCTTGCACGCCCCTGTCGTTTTTTAAAAAATTCTGCACCACCAAATTCAAGGTATGTGCAAAACATGGGACGTGCTGGAATTTGCCCATATTTAATGCACACACAATATTGCTGGCGTTGTCCGATGCCACAAATCCACAGGAGAGTCCAATTGGGGTAAGCCATTCCGCGATGATCTTCCTCAGTTGCCGTAAGAGGTTTTCAGCTGTGTGCGTATTCTGGAAAGCGGTGATACAAAGCGTAGCCTGCCTAGGAAAGAGTTGGCGTTTGCGAGATGCTGCTACTGGTGCCGCCGCTGCTGTTCTTGCGGCGGGAGTCCATACATCTACCCAGTGGGCTGTCACAGTCATATAGTCCTGACCCTGCCCTGCTCCACTTGTCCACATGTCCGTGGTTAAGTGGACATTGGGTACAACTGCATTTTTTAGGACACTGGTGAGTCTTTTTCTGACGTCCGTGTACATTCTCGGTATCGCCTGCCTAGAGAAGTGGAACCTAGATGGTATTTGGTAACGGGGGCACACTGCCTCAATAAATTGTCTAGTTCCCTGTGAACTAACGGCGGATACCGGACGCACGTCTAACACCAACATAGTTGTCAAGGCCTCAGTTATCCGCTTTGCAGCAGGATGACTGCTGTGATATTTCATCTTCCTCGCAAAGGACTGTTGAACAGTCAATTGCTTACTGGAAGTAGTACAAGTGGGCTTACGACTTCCCCTCTGGGATGACCATCGACTCCCAGCAGCAACAACAGCAGCGCCAGCAGCAGTAGGCGTTACACGCAAGGATGCATCGGAGGAATCCCAGGCAGGAGAGGACTCGTCAGAATTGCCAGTGACATTGCCTGCAGGACTATTGGCATTCCTGGGGAAGGAGGAAATTGACACTGAGGGAGTTGGTGGGGTGGTTTGCGTGAGCTTGGTTACAAGAGGAAGGGATTTACTGGTCAGTGGACTGCTTCCGCTGTCACCCAAAGTTTTTGAACTTGTCACTGACTTATTATGAATGCGCTGCAGGTGACGTATAAGGGAGGATGTTCCGAGGTGGTTAACGTCCTTACCCCTACTTATTACAGCTTGACAAAGGGAACACACGGCTTGACACCTGTTGTCCGCATTTCTGGTGAAATACTTCCACACCGAAGAGCTGATTTTTTTGGTATTTTCACCAGGCATGTCAACGGCCATATTCCTACCACGGACAACAGGTGTCTCCCCGGGTGCCTGACTTAAACAAACCACCTCACCATCAGAATCCTCCTGGTCAATTTCCTCCCCAGCGCCAGCAACACCCATATCCTCCTCATCCTGGTGTACTTCAACACTGACATCTTCAATCTGACTATCAGGAACTGGACTGCGGGTGCTCCTTCCATCACTTGCAGGGGGCGTGCAAATGGTGGAAGGCGCATGCTCTTCACGTCCAGTGTTGGGAAGGTCAGGCATCGCAACCGACACAATTGGAGTCGGACTCTCCTTGTGGATTTGGGATTTCGAAGAACGCACAGTTCTTTGCGGTGCTACTGCTTTTGCCAGCTTTAGTCTTTTCATTTTTCTAGCGAGAGGCTGAGTGCTTCCATCCTCATGTGAAGCTGAACCACTAGCCATGAACATAGGCCAGGGCCTCAGCCGTTCCTTGCCACTCCGTGTGGTAAATGGCATATTGGCAAGTTTACGCTTCTCCTCCGACAATTTTATTTTAGGTTTTGGAGTCCTTTTTTTACTGATATTTGGTGTTTTGGATTTGACATGCTCTGTACTATGACATTGGGCATCGGCCTTGGCAGACGACGTTGCTGGCATTTCATCGTCTCGGCCATGACTAGTGGCAGCAGCTTCAGCACGAGGTGGAAGTGGATCTTGATCTTTCCCTAATTTTGGAACCTCAACATTTTTGTTCTCCATATTTTAATAGGCACAACTAAAAGGCACCTCAGGTAACCAATGGAGATGGATGGATTGGATACTAGTATACAATTATGGACGGGCTGCCGAGTGCCGACACAGAGGTAGCCACAGCCGTGAACTACCGCACTGTACTGTGTCTGCTGCTAATATATAGACTGGTTGATAAAGAGATAGTATACTCGTAACTAGTATGTATGTATAAAGAAAGAAAAAAAAACCACGGTTAGGTGGTATATACAATTATGGACGGGCTGCCGAGTGCCGACACAGAGGTAGCCACAGCCGTGAACTACCGCACTGTACTGTGTCTGCTGCTAATATATAGACTGGTTGATAAAGAGATAGTATACTCGTAACTAGTATGTATGTATAAAGAAAGAAAAAAAAACCACGGTTAGGTGGTATATACAATTATGGACGGGCTGCCGAGTGCCGACACAGAGGTAGCCACAGCCGTGAACTACCGCACTGTACTGTGTCTGCTGCTAATATATAGACTGGTTGATAAAGAGATAGTATACTCGTAACTAGTATGTATGTATAAAGAAAGAAAAAAAAACCACGGTTAGGTGGTATATACAATTATGGACGGGCTGCCGAGTGCCGACACAGAGGTAGCCACAGCCGTGAACTACCGCACTGTACTGTGTCTGCTGCTAATATATAGACTGGTTGATAAAGAGATAGTATACTCGTAACTAGTATGTATGTATAAAGAAAGAAAAAAAAACCACGGTTAGGTGGTATATACAATTATGGACGGGCTGCCGAGTGCCGACACAGAGGTAGCCACAGCCGTGAACTACCGCACTGTACTGTGTCTGCTGCTAATATAGACTGGTTGATAAAGAGATAGTATACTCGTAACTAGTATGACTATAAAGAAAGAAAAAAAAACCACGGTTAGGTGGTATATACAATTATGGACGGGCTGCCGAGTGCCGACACAGAGGTAGCCACAGCCGTGAACTACCGCACTGTACTGTGTCTGCTGCTAATATATAGACTGGTTGATAAAGAGATAGTATACTCGTAACTAGTATGTATGTATAAAGAAAGAAAAAAAAACCACGGTTAGGTGGTATATACAATTATGGACGGGCTGCCGAGTGCCGACACAGAGGTAGCCACAGCCGTGAACTACCGCACTGTACTGTGTCTGCTGCTAATATAGACTGGTTGATAAAGAGATAGTATACTCGTAACTAGTATGACTATAAAGAAAGAAAAAAAAACCACGGTTAGGTGGTATATACAATTATGGACGGGCTGCCGAGTGCCGACACAGAGGTAGCCACAGCCGTGAACTACCGCACTGTACTGTGTCTGCTGCTAATATATAGACTGGTTGATAAAGAGATAGTATACTCGTAACTAGTATGTATGTATAAAGAAAGAAAAAAAAACCACGGTTAGGTGGTATATACAATTATGGACGGGCTGCCGAGTGCCGACACAGAGGTAGCCACAGCCGTGAACTACCGCACTGTACTGTGTCTGCTGCTAATATATAGACTGGTTGATAAAGAGATAGTATACTCGTAACTAGTATGTATGTATAAAGAAAGAAAAAAAAACCACGGTTAGGTGGTATATACAATTATGGACGGGCTGCCGAGTGCCGACACAGAGGTAGCCACAGCCGTGAACTACCGCACTGTACTGTGTCTGCTGCTAATATAGACTGGTTGATAAAGAGATAGTATACTCGTAACTAGTATGTATGTATAAAGAAAGAAAAAAAAACCACGGTTAGGTGGTATATACAATTATGGACGGGCTGCCGAGTGCCGACACAGAGGTAGCCACAGCCGTGAACTACCGCACTGTACTGTGTCTGCTGCTAATATAGACTGGTTGATAAAGAGATAGTATACTCGTAACTAGTATGACTATAAAGAAAGAAAAAAAAACCACGGTTAGGTGGTATATACAATTATGGACGGGCTGCCGAGTGCCGACACAGAGGTAGCCACAGCCGTGAACTACCGCACTGTACTGTGTCTGCTGCTAATATAGACTGGTTGATAAAGAGATAGTATACTACTAATATTATATATACTGGTGGTCAGGTCACTGGTCACTAGTCACACTGGCAGTGGCACTCCTGCAGCAAAAGTGTGCACTGTTTAATTTTAATATAATATTATGTACTCCTGGCTCCTGCTATAACCTATAACTGGCACTGCAGTGCTCCCCAGTCTCCCCCACAATTATAAGCTGTGTGAGCTGAGCACAGTCAGATATATATATATACATTGATGCAGCACACTGGGCTGAGCAGTGCACACAGATATGGTATGTGACTGAGTCACTGTGTGTATCGTTTTTTTCAGGCAGAGAACGGATATATTAAATAAAACAAACAACTGCACTGTCTGGTGGTCACTGTGGTCGTCAGTCACTAAACTCTGCACTCTCTTCTACAGTATCACAGCCTCAGGTCAATCTCTCTCTCTCTCTCTCAACCCTAATCTAAATGGAGAGGATGCCAGCCACGTCCTCTCCCTATCAATCTCAATGCACGTGTGAAAATGGCGGCGACGCGCGGCTCCTCATATAGAATCCGAGTCTCGCGAGAATCCGACAGCGTCATGATGACGTTCGGGCGCGCTCGGGTTAACCGAGCAAGGCGGGAGGATCCGAGTCTGCTCGGATCCGTGAAAAAAACCATGAAGTTCTGGCGGGTTCGGATTCAGAGAAACCGAACCCGCTCATCTCTACTATATAGTATATAAAACATACAGTATATGAGTGAGATGGAAGTGCTATATATAGTGTATAATACATACAGTATATGAGTGAGATGGAAGTGCTATATATAGTGTATAATACATACAGTATATGAGTGAGATGGAAGTGCTATATATAGTGTATAATACATACAGTATATGAGTGAGATGGAAGTGCTATATGTAGTGTATAATACATACAGTATATGAGTGAGGTGGAAGTGCTATATATAGTATATAATACATACAGTATATGAGTGAGGTGGAAGTGCTATATATAGTATATAATACTGTACATACAGTATATGAGTGAGGTAGAAGTGCTATATATAGTATATAATACATACAGTATATGAGTGAGGTGGAAGTACTATATATAGTGTATAATACATACAGTATATGAGTGAGGTAGAAGTGCTATATGTAGTGTATAATACATACCGTATATGAGTGAGGTAGAAGTGCTATATATAGTGTATAATACATACAGTATATGAGTGAGATGGGAGTGCTATATGTAGTGTATAATACATACAGTATATGAGTGAGGTAGAAGTGCTATATATAGTGTATAATACATACAGTATATGAGTGAGGTGGAAGTGCTATATATAGTATATAATACATACAGTATATGAGTGAGGTAGAAGTGCTATATATAGTATATAATACATACAGTATATGAGTGAGGTGGAAGTACTATATATAGTGTATAATACATACAGTATATGAGTGAGGTAGAAGTGCTATATGTAGTGTATAATACATACCGTATATGAGTGAGGTAGAAGTGCTATATATAGTGTATAATACATACCGTATATCAGTGAGGTGGAAGTGCTATATATAGTATATAATACATACAGTATATGAGTGAGGTAGAAGTGCTATATATAGTATATAATACACACCGTATATGAGTAAGGTAGAAGTGCTATAGATAGTGTATAATACATACAGTATATGAGTGAGGTGGAAGTGCTATATATAGTATATAATACATACAGTATATGAGTGAGGTAGAAGTGCTATATATAGTATATAATACATGCAGTATATGAGTGAGGTAGAAGTGCTATATATAGTATATAATACATACAGTATATGAGTGAGGTAGAAGTGCTATATATAGTATATAATACATACCGTATATGAGTGGGGTGGAAGTGCTATATATAGTATATAATACATACAGTATATGAGTGAGGTGGAAGTACTATATATAGTGTATAATACATACAGTATATGAGTGAGGTAGAAGTGCTATATGTAGTGTATAATACATACCGTATATGAGTGAGGTAGAAGTGCTATATATAGTGTATAATACATACAGTATATGAGTGAGGTGGAAGTGCTATATATAGTATATAATACATACAGTATATGAGTGAGGTAGAAGTGCTATATATAGTATATAATACATACAGTATATGAGTGAGGTGGAAGTACTATATATAGTGTATAATACATACAGTATATGAGTGAGGTAGAAGTGCTATATGTAGTGTATAATACATACCGTATATGAGTGAGGTAGAAGTGCTATATATAGTGTATAATACATACAGTATATGAGTGAGGTAGAAGTGCTATATATAGTATATAATACATACAGTATATGAGTGAGGTAGAAGTGCTATATATAGTATATAATACACACCGTATATGAGTAAGGTAGAAGTGCTATAGATAGTGTATAATACATACAGTATATGAGTGAGGTGGAAGTGCTATATATAGTATATAATACATACAGTATATGAGTGAGGTAGAAGTGCTATATATAGTATATAATACATGCAGTATATGAGTGAGGTAGAAGTGCTATATATAGTATATAATACATACAGTATATGAGTGAGGTAGAAGTGCTATATATAGTATATAATACATACCGTATATGAGTGGGGTGGAAGTGCTATATATAGTATATAATACAAACAGTATATGAGTGAGGTAGAAGTGCTATATATAGTATATAATACATACCGTATATGAGTGGGGTGGAAGTGCTATATATAGTATATAATACATACAGTATATGAGTGAGGTAGAAGTGCTATATATAGTCTCCTATATATTAGCCCAGATCTGTGACTTTGTGCCTCATTTGCTAACGCTGGGCGGAGTCACAACACTGGGTGGAGTTAGTCAAATGAGTCACAGATCTGGGCAAATCTATAGGAGCAGAAGGGGTGCATACCTCCCAACTTTCTTCAGGCAGACAGGGGTGCATACCTCCCAGCTTTCTTCAGGCAGAAGGAGGGACACACGTGCAGCAAAAGGGGGCGTGACCAATGGAAAAGGGGCGTGGATTCATGGTGGACCCGCTATCGCGAGCCACGCCCCGTTTTCGTCAGTGAGGGGGCATGCCCAGCGCTCTGTGAGCTGCTGGCATGCCCCCAGGGGCGGATTGCGGGGGTCCCAGGGCACTTGAGACAGGGGGGCCCTATCTCATTGCTGTGCCTGCTGTGGGTTTGGGGGCGTGGCCTAATAGCGGGATGCGTGGCCATGCCCCCTTATGCAAATTCCGTGTGTTTTTTTTGGGGGGGGATTTTGGCCCCTCGTCTAGGGCTAAATCCAGAGGCGGTAGTCACTCCCCCCTACACACCCGCACAGGGAGAAGAAAGCAGGGAAGCTGCTGCCTCCCTGCAACACCACAGACCTGCCAATATGCAGCAGCGTGTGCTGACTGTAGCACAATGCTGCCGCTGTTGCTGGCAGGACGGGGGAGCTTCAGAGCTGGGACAGAGCTACTCCAGCCGTGGGGCCCCCTAAAACTGTGGGCCTTGGGGTACGTACCCCCTGGGCCCCCCCCCCCTTAATCCAGCTCTGATGCCGGACTCCCCCCCTTAATCTTCACCATCGCACGCCCTTTCATTGTGCAATATTTACCCACTAACAAAGGAATGCAGGTAATACTCCATAGAATACAAATATTGAACCCCAGAAAGGCATGCAGGGGTTAAGGGGGCGTAGCCCCTTGCGACGGTGTGAAGAGCGCCCGTAGGGCGCGATGAAGCACCTAGTATATAATACATACAGTATGAGTGAGGTAGAAGTGCTATATACATACCTTCCAACATGACCCTCTCCAGGAGGGACACAGTGCTCTGCTTCTGGACTTTCCTCTTACTGTATGATTGCTGGCACCTGTGTTGAACAGGCTAATGGGTAAGAAAGGTGTTTCACCGCAGGTGATGGCAATCATAGATTAAGAGAAAAATCCAGAAGCAGAGCGTTTTGTCCCTCCTGGAGAGGGTCATGTTGGGAGGTATGCTATATAGTATATAAAACATACAGTATAAGAGTGAGGTGGAAGTGCTATATATACTGTATAATACATACCGTATATGAGTGAGGTAGAAGTGCTATATATAGTGTATAATACATACCGCATATCAGAGAGGTGAAAGTGCTATATATAGTATATAATACATACAGTATATGAGTGAGGTAGAAGTGCTATATATAGTATATAACACATACCGTATATGAATGAGGTAGAAGTGCTATATATAGTATATAATAAAGTATATGAGTGAGGTGGAAATGCTAATAGTATATAATACATACCATATATGAGTGAGGTGGAAGTGCTACATATAGTGTATAATACATACAGTATATAAGGGAGGTGGAAGTGCTATATATAGAATATAAAACATACAGTATATGAGTGAGGTGGAAGTGCTATATATAGTGTATATTGCATACACTATATATTGCATGTTGACCTATAGTGGTCGACCTAATGACTGTCTACTTAACGACCCATACCCACCGTATATGAATGGGGAGGAAGTGCTATATATATTATATATAATACATACAGCATATGAGTGTGGTGGAAGTGCTGTATATAGTGTATAATACATGCAATACAAGAGTGAAGCAGAAGTGCTATCTATAATATATACAGTATATGAGTGGGTGGAAGTGCGATATATAATATGTATACAGTATATGAGTGGGGTGGAAGTGCTATAAATAATATATACAGTATATTTGTGGGTGGAAGTGCTATATAGAATATATACAGTATAATGAGTGGGGTGGAAGTGCTATATATAATATGTATGTAGTCAGTATATGAGTGGAAGTGCTATATATAACATATACAGTATAATGAGTGGGGTGGAAGTGCTATATATAATATGTATTCAGTATATGAGTGGAAGTGCTATCTCCTATATATTTGGCTACATCTGTGACTCTGTGCCTGGCCGTAACGCTGGGTGGAGTCACAGCGGTGGGCGGAGTCAGCAAGTCTCTGCTCCTGCTGCCTGTCCATCTCTCTCTCTCCCCTCCCCCCACCCATCAGCAGCTCTGACTCCCCGGCCGCGGCGCCGGGCCAACAATAACGGCTGATGCTGCCCCCGGCATACACATTAGGAGGGACGGGTGGCGCAGGAGAAGGCTTTCATAGCCCTTCCTGCCCCGCGTACACACACCCGCCGCCTCCTCCGCACACATCCAGCTGTCAGCTCTCCTGCTGTGACAGGAGCCGAGTGCTGCAGTGACGTCATCTCCTGTCACAGAGAAGAGCCGCCACACACTCCAGTCTCCGGGGGCTGCCAGCATCTACAGGCTAGCTGGAAACACCCCCGAGCGAGAGAAAACATACCCGTGAGGCCACGCCCCTTTCACAACAGGCCACACCCCTTTTCGGCCGCTGGGGGGGGGTGAGAGATGTGTGTAACAGTAATACTGACCCGGTGACGCCTCTGGACACTACTGTTTACCAGCCTGCAGGAGCCGCCCACAGCCTCAACGGTGAGTCCCTCCGGCCATCCTACCCACTGATTCTATGTGTGGTCCCCACTGTCAGGAATCTGCATTTTCCATCACATCACTGCTGTGGAACTACAGGTTCCAGCAGTTCAGTTCTGTTCCAGTTCTCGTTTTCAGTCCTCTGCAGCCTGGAGTACATAGTGCTTCAACTAACTCACAGCTGATCTGGACACCCAATCCAGCTAGTATCTCCGCCTGCAGTTTGTGTCCAATCACTGCTGGGCAGGTGGTATAACTTCCAGTTTGTGGCTCTCTCACATCGCCTTGGACAACACGTCACATCCCGTGAACAGACCGCTCCTGTTTGCAATCCTCTGTCTACAGAGATTTCCTTGTGTATTAGACCTGTGGAACAACAGGTCCCAGCTGTTCCAGTTCCCAGTTGTTCCTGTGTTCCCGTGGAACTACAAGTTCCAGAAACCCCTCCAGCTCTCCTGCGACATTCCGTGTGCAAGTTCCTGTGTTCCTGTGGAACTACAAGTTCCAGCAACCCCTCCAGCTCTCCTGCGACATTCAGTGTGCAAGTTCCTGTGTTCCTGTGGAACTACAAGTTCCAGCAACCACTCCAGCTCTCCTACTGCATCCAGTGGTTCCCTGTGTTCCAGTCTCCAGATCCCCTGTGTTCCTGGTTATCCTCCTGCATCTCTGTGGAACTACAAGTTCCAGCAACCACTCCAGCTCTCCTGCTGCATCCAGTGGTTCCCTGTGTTCCAGTCTCCAGATCCCCTGTGTTCCTGGTTATCCTCCTGCATCTCCGTGGAACTACAAGCATCAGCAATTCCTGCATTCATTTACAGGCTTCACACCAATCTCCAACACAGTGTGCTTCAGCCTCAGCTGTAGAGACTCCATCTCCAGGTGCAGCTCATCACCTCACCTGTGAATCAGCTTGCAAGCTGCCTGTGCTTTCCAATAGCACTGTGAACCCTGCATCAAGTCTTCTGCATCTGCTACCAGGTTTGCTACCATTATCATCACCTCTGCTGGCTCCACGTGTTTATCATCTCTGGTTCCCATACCAGCATATTGCCATAGACTCTCACTGTATTGCCATAGACTCTCACTGTATTGCCATAGACTCTCACTGCATTGCCATAGACTCTCACTGTTTTGCCATAGACTCTCAGCTTCCACGCTGCATCATACCCATTGCATTTATTATTGTTTATTTCTCCAAGTATTCCTGCTGCCATATTGTTTTATCTTTCTGCTTAATAAACAACATTGCGCACATGCGCAGGAATCCAATCCAGTATCCTCACTTCTTCATCCTACCTCCACTGACCCACTAGCGCCCCCTCCGGGGACACAAACCAGACCGAACCTGACAGTTTGTCCAAGGCCCATGGACTCGGATGGTGGTCAGAATGTGGGGTCAGGGGCCTTACAAAATCTGGTCTCCCGTTTGGATGGTCAAGAGGCTGCGCAGCAGCAGATGTTCCAGTTCCTACAGGGAATGTCTATCCGTTTGGATACCTTGCAGCAATCCCTTCCAAGTTCTGTTGTTTCTCCAGTTCCTGTTCAAGTCACTCCTGCTCCAGTCATTTCAACTTTCCCTGCACAATCCGTTCCTGTGGATGGATCTTGCTCAAGTCAGTCCTATGGCAGTCCCTTCACAGCTAATTCTCCTGAGAGAGCGACTTCCTCCTTTGAAAGCTTCAAGACTCCTTTGTTGTCTGCTGTGAACTCTGAACCAATAAGCACTCTTTATCATCTATTGGAACAACTTCAAAGTCTCCTAACAAAAATCATTCCAATAATGCCAGAAATCCTAGGTGGTGCTTTAAACGCAGTCAAGAGTACCGCTCAAAGTATTGAGACTAGTGCGACCTCCGTGTCAACTTTTCTTCAAGCTAAAGTCTCTTCTCCTATGCAGAGAGAGGGCAGATTCCAGAGCTACCCGCGCTCCAAACTAACGGAAGCTGAACGCCGGCATCGCAAGCAGCTTCACCTCTGCTTTTACTGTGGGAGTTCTAGTCATCTTATTAAGGACTGTTCCTTCCGCAACTCAAAAGTTGGTGACAGGTCCCAGCATCACAGTGTTTTCACCTGCAAACCTTCCAATGTATCCTCTGCAGTTTCAAGTTCCTTTACCTCGGACAGGAGAGTCCAAAAAGTATACGATTGGGGTCCTGTGACAAATAGACCCAATCCCAAGTTCAGAAATCAACAGAGACTATCTATGTTACCCATAACTAAAGTAGTTTCTGTGCCTACAGCCCGAGAAGGGGCATCTGTGCCTACAGCCCGAGAAGGGGCGTCTGTGCCTACAGCCCGAGAAGGGGCGTCCGTGCCTACAGCCCGAGAAGGGGCGTCCGTGCCTACAGCCCGAGAAGGGGCGTCCGTGCCTACAGCCCGAGAAGGGGCGTCCGTGCCTACAGCCCGAGAAGGGGCGTTCGTGTCTACAGCCCGAGAAGGGGCATCCGTGTCTACAGCCCCAGGTGGGGCATCTGATGTTGTGACCCCAGTAGGGGTATCTGATGTTCAGGTTCCAGAAGTGGCATCCGGGCATGCAACTCAAAGAAGTGTGTCTGATCTATTAACCCCAGGAGGGGTCTTTAGAGTTTCAGCCTCAAGTGAGGAATCCAGGGCCAAGATCCCAGGAGGAATTCTTAAAGTCACAGATACAGACATGAACTTTTGTTTGCCAACTTCAGAGAGTGCTACCAGCTCAGTACCACTCCAAAAGGGATCATCAGAACATCCGGATTCTGTCTATACAGAGTCAAGTGTCAATGGACCTAGCCCGGTTCCAGCCGTCGGTCCAAAGTCTCCACTGGTTCCAGCCAGCCTGAGTGGCTCCAATGATGGGCTACCTCCTTCGGTTCCAGCCGATTCCAGAATCCTCGGATCAAATCCGGTCCTATCCGTCAGTCCGAGGACTCCACCGGTTCCTGCCGATTCAAGCTCTTCCGGACCCAATCCGGTCCCATCCGTCTGTCCGGATCAGCCTCCTCTGGTTCCAGCCAGCCCGAGTAGCTCTGTTTCCAATGCTGAGCTACCTCCTTCGGTTCCAGCCGATTCCAGCATCCTCGGATCAAATCCGGTCCTATCCGTCAGTCCGAGGACTCCTTCGGTTCCAGCCGATTCCAGTCTCTTTGTATCAAATCCGGTCCTATCCGTCAGTCCGAAGACTCCTGCGGTTCCAGCCGGTTCAAGCTTATCTGGACCCAATCCGGTCCCATCCGTCTGTCCAGATCAGCCTCTTACAGCTCAAGTCAATTCAAGTAGTCCTGGACAAATCCCTGTTCCATCCGTTTGTCCAAAGTTGTCGTCAGTTCCTGCCGATTCCAGTTCCTCTGAACCCGGTGTGGTTCTCTCCAGTGTTTCAAGTAAGCAACTCCTGTCGCTATGTCCAGAGTCTACAGTTCTTGCAGATATTGCAGTTGCCTCAACCCAGATGGAGGCTCTACGCATCTCACCCCAAGATGAAGCTTCTAGCATTCTGTCAACCTCAGCAAAGAATTCCCGTCAGTCAATCCAGGAGATGACGTCCTCTCTCCACCCTCGAGCATTTCAAGTTGATTCTACTCCTGCTTCTGAATGCTTATTCCAGTCCTCTACTCTCAAGTGTCCGACATGGTCTTCCGAGACTTCAACTGACATTCAGCCTTCCAAGTGTCCACCAGATACAAAAGCTCCAGTCTACTTTGATGGTGACTATGCTCAGTTTCGTGCAGTGGCGAGCCAATACCTCGCTTTTACTGAGTCGGAACCTTCAGTGACTATTTCTCCAGCCAATGCAATCAGATACTTCCTCCTGTTCTTCAAAGGTAGAGCACTGGACTGGGCGAATCCTCTCATTGAATCTAAAGATCCGCTACTGAGTGATCTTCCCGCTTTCTGCGAAGCCGTAAAACAGGAGTTTGCTCCAAAGTTTATGCATTCAGAGTCATCTGGGCATTCTGGCCAATTTGTCAACAGTTTGTCTACTGCTAAATCCTCTCCAACATCTCTGTCTGTGCAAGATCAGGATACATTAGACCAAGCTATTAAAGATTTCCAAGCTGTAAAGTCAAGACAAGGTTCTCAGACTTCAGATTTGAAAGTTGCATATACTCCCGTGTCTCCATCCTACAGCAACACTTCTGAAAGTATTGACTCCCCGGATTCAACATCTGATCAGTCTTCCAGTTCTCAGTTTTTCGACTCAACTCCTTCCAAACATGAACAGGTTCTGTTGCATCAATGTATCAGAGATTTCAAGAATTACAAGAATTGGAGAGCTCAAAAACCAGCTCAAAGTCTACCATCTGTTGATGTAAGTGTTAGCTATGCCTTTTCCCAGGAAGTAAATTCTGTCTCAAATGACCATGAATGGTCTACTTGTTCTGACGGGGAAAATCTGTCTTCTGAAGATGAAAGTTGGGAAGACTTTTGAGGACCTCTGCTTTTGTGTATTTCTAAGTTCTTTTTCAAGGTTCCTCCAAGTTCCAGCGTGGGTGTTCGGTGCCCACCCATAAAAGGGGGGGTACTGTCAGGAATCTGCATTTTCCATCACATCACTGCTGTGGAACTACAGGTTCCAGCAGTTCAGTTCTGTTCCAGTTCTCGTTTTCAGTCCTCTGCAGCCTGGAGTACATAGTGCTTCAACTAACTCACAGCTGATCTGGACACCCAATCCAGCTAGTATCTCCGCCTGCAGTTTGTGTCCAATCACTGCTGGGCAGGTGGTATAACTTCCAGTTTGTGGCTCTCTCACATCGCCTTGGACAACACGTCACATCCCGTGAACAGACCGCTCCTGTTTGCAATCCTCTGTCTACAGAGATTTCCTTGTGTATTAGACCTGTGGAACAACAGGTCCCAGCTGTTCCAGTTCCCAGTTGTTCCTGTGTTCCCGTGGAACTACAAGTTCCAGAAACCCCTCCAGCTCTCCTGCGACATTCCGTGTGCAAGTTCCTGTGTTCCTGTGGAACTACAAGTTCCAGCAACCCCTCCAGCTCTCCTGCGACATTCAGTGTGCAAGTTCCTGTGTTCCTGTGGAACTACAAGTTCCAGCAACCACTCCAGCTCTCCTACTGCATCCAGTGGTTCCCTGTGTTCCAGTCTCCAGATCCCCTGTGTTCCTGGTTATCCTCCTGCATCTCTGTGGAACTACAAGTTCCAGCAACCACTCCAGCTCTCCTGCTGCATCCAGTGGTTCCCTGTGTTCCAGTCTCCAGATCCCCTGTGTTCCTGGTTATCCTCCTGCATCTCCGTGGAACTACAAGCATCAGCAATTCCTGCATTCATTTACAGGCTTCACACCAATCTCCAACACAGTGTGCTTCAGCCTCAGCTGTAGAGACTCCATCTCCAGGTGCAGCTCATCACCTCACCTGTGAATCAGCTTGCAAGCTGCCTGTGCTTTCCAATAGCACTGTGAACCCTGCATCAAGTCTTCTGCATCTGCTACCAGGTTTGCTACCATTATCATCACCTCTGCTGGCTCCACGTGTTTATCATCTCTGGTTCCCATACCAGCATATTGCCATAGACTCTCACTGTATTGCCATAGACTCTCACTGTATTGCCATAGACTCTCACTGTATTGCCATAGACTCTCACTGCATTGCCATAGACTCTCACTGTTTTGCCATAGACTCTCAGCTTCCACGCTGCATCATACCCATTGCATTTATTATTGTTTATTTCTCCAAGTATTCCTGCTGCCATATTGTTTTATCTTTCTGCTTAATAAACAACATTGCGCACATGCGCAGGAATCCAATCCAGTATCCTCACTTCTTCCATCCTACCTCCACTGACCCACTAGCGCCCCCTCCGGGGACACAAACCAGACCGAACCTGACACCCACTTTACACAAGTCTCCTCTTCTGCTGCCCTCCCCCTCCACTTTTTTCCCCCTCTCTTCATCAGCTTCCTCACTGGGGACCCTCCCTGCCGACCCGCGTCTCTATATCCCCTCCCTACCGCCCCGCGTCTCTCTATCCCCTCCCTACCGCCCCGCGTCTATCTATCCCCTCCCTACCGCCCCGCATCTCTCTATCCCCTCCCTACCGCCCCGCGTCTCTCTATCCCCTCGTCTCTCTATCCCCACCCTACCGCCCCGCCTCTCTCTATCCCCTCCCAGCCGCCCCGCCTCTCTGTATCCCCTCCCTACCGCCCCGCGTCTCTCTATCCCCTCCCAGCCACCCCGCCTCTCTGTATCCCCTCCCTACCGCCCCGCGTCTCTCTATCCCCTCCCTACCGCCCCACGTCTCTGTTTCCCCTCTCTACTGCCCTGCGTTTCTGTATCCCCTCCCTACCGCCCCGCGTCTCTGTGTGCCCTCCCTACCGCCCTGTGTCTCTGTATCCCCTCCCTACCGCCCTGCGTCTCTGTATCCCCTCCCTACCGCCCTGTGTCTCTGTATGCCCTCCCTACCGCCCTGCGTCTCTGTATTCCCTCCCTACCGCCCTGCGTCTCTGTATCCCCTCCCTACCGCTCTGCGTCTCTGTATCCCCTCCCTACCGCCCTGTGTCTCTGTATCCCCTCCCTACCGCCCTGCGTCTCTGTATCCCCTCCCTACCGCCCCGCGTCTCTGTTTCCCCTCCCTACTGCCCTGCGTTTCTGTATCCCCTCCCTACCGCCCTGCGTCTCTCTATCCCCTCCCTACCGCCCTGCGTCTCTGTATCCCCTCCCTACCGCCCTGCGTCTCTGTATCCCCTCCCTACCGCCCTGCGTCTCTGTGTCCCCTCCCTACCGCCCTGCGTCTCTGTGTCCCCTCCCTACCGCCCTGCGTCTCTGTATCCCCTCCCTACCGCCCTGTGTCTCTGTATCCCCTCCCTACCGCCCTGCGTCTCTGTATCCCCTCCCTACCGCCATGCGTCTCTGTATCCCCTCCCTACCGCCCTGTGTCTCTCTATCCCCTCCCTACCGCCCCTCGTCTCTCTATCCCCTCCCTACCGCCCCGCGTCTCTCTATCCCCTCCCAGCCGCCCCGCCTCTCTGTATCCCCTCCCTACCGCCCCGTGTCTCTCTATCCCCTCCCAGCCGTCCCGCCTCTCTGTATCCCCTCCCTACCGCCCCGCGTATCTCTATCCCCTCCCTACCGCCCCACGTCTCTGTTTCCCCTCCCTACTGCCCTGCGTTTCTGTATCCCCTCCCTACCGCCCCGCGTCTCTGTGTGCCCTTCCTACCGCCCTGTGTCTCTGTATCCCCTCCCTACCGCCCTGCGTCTCTGTATCCCCTCCCTACCGCCCCGCGTCTCTGTGTCCCCTCCCTACCGCCCTGTGTCTCTGTATCCCCTCCCTACCGCCCTGCGTCTCTGTATCCCCTCCCTACCGCCCTGCGTCTCTGTATCCCCTCCCTACCGCCCTGCGTCTCTGTATCCCCTCCCTACCGCCCTGTGTCTCTGTATGCCCTCCCTACCGCCCTGCGTCTCTGTATCCCCTCCCTACCGCCCTGCGTCTCTGTATCCCCTACCTACCGCTCTGCGTCTCTGTATCCCCTCCCTACCGCCCTGCGTCTGTATCCCCTCCCTACCGCCCTGTGTCTTTGTATCCCCTCCCTACCGCTCTGCATCTCTGTATCACCTCCCTACCGCTCTGCGTTTCTGTATCCCCTCCCTACGGCCCTGCGTTTCTGTATCCCCTCCCTACGGCCCCGCGTCTCTGTGTCCCCTCCCTACCCCCCTGTATCCCATACACGGTCCATACCCCTGGCTCCTTGATACCTCCCTGACAAACCCTCACCAGGAGTACAGGAGCCATAACCCCCTGCGGTGCCCCCCATAGTTACCGGTATATCGGTGATGCTCCGCTCTGCCGCCTCCTCCCTATCCCTCACACAGCAAGCGCAGGGCGCAAGCCCAGCTCCGAGCACATGACCGCGCTGTCCATGCCCATTGGCCCTGGTACCAGCTCCAGCCATCGCCCCCTCCTCCTACTGCACCTGAGGGGGGCGTGCACATAGCGCATGCAGAGGGGACTGGTGCACCTGCGGCCGCGTGGAGACCTTGCGTGCGCAACATGTCCGTGTTGCTACACCTGAAGGATGGTACGGTGTAGAGAGAGGACACAGCTGCCCCTGCTCCGCATTGTACCAGCACTCCCCTCTGTGTCTAATAACACCATATACCTCTTCATGCGGGTATGTCTATATCACATACATCCTTATCCCTGTCCTATATATTGTTACAAATAAAATGACATAGGTATAGGTCCCGCACCCCCTCCCCCCACACCTGCATCCACCAACCCCTCCACCCGCAGCATCTACATACTCCCTGCCTCATCCGCGGTCCCCCCCGCACCCGCTACATTCTGTACATCGTGCCCTGCAGGCACTGTTCACGCCGTCGCAAGGGGCTGCGCCCCCTTCACCATTGGAAGCACTTTCGTCGTGCAATATTTAACCACTAACAAACCTAGGAATGCAGGTAATACTCATACAAATATTGAACCGCAGCAAGGCGTGCAGGGGTTAAGGGGGCGTAGCCCCTTTCGACGGTGTGAAGAGCGCCCGTAGGGCGCGATGAAGCACCTAGTATATAATATATACAGTATGTGAGTGGGGTGGAAGTGCTATATATAATACATACAGTAAGTGACCAAACTGGAGGTCATCAGAGGCCAAAGTACTGTATCGATCTTGTAAAACTTGGCAAACGTGTTCGACCCAGACCCAGTAGCCGCTCGGCAAAGTTGCAAAGCCGAGACACTCCGGGCAGCCACCCAGGAAGCACCCACATTACGATTAGAGTGGGCCTTAACAGACTTCGGACACGGCAGTCCTGCCGTAGAATAAGCATGCTGGATAGTGAACTTGATCCAGCAAGAAATCGTCTGCTTAGAAGCAGGACACCCAATTTTCATGGGATCATAGAGGACAAGCAGAGAGTCCGATTTCCTGTGACGAGCAGTCCTCGTCACGTAGACCTTCAAAGCCCGCACAACGTCCAAAGCCTTTGATGAAATTGAGGAGTCAGTAGCCACTGGCACCACAATAGGTTGGTTGATATGAAAAGCCGATACAACCTTGGCCAGGAACTGTGGACGAGTCCTAAGTTCCGCCCTGTCTTCATGGAAGACCAGATAGGGACTTTTACAAGACAAAGCCCCCAATTCCGACACACGTCACGCAGAAGCCAAGGCCAACAAAGTGACCGCCTTCCACGTGAGGAACTTGAGTTCAGCTTCCTGTAGAGGCTCAAACCAAGTCGACTGCAGGAACCGCAACACCACATCAAGATCCCAGGCAGCCGTAGGCGCCACAAAGGGAGGTTGGATATGCAGACCCCCTTTCAAAAAGGTCTGAACCTCAGGGAGGACAGCCAATTGTCTTTGGAAGAAGATGGACAAAGCAGAGATTTGGACCTTGAGGGAGCCCAATCTCAGTCCCATATCCACCCCTGCTTGCAGGAAAAGGAGAAAACGTCCGAGTTGAAACTCGCCTGCAGGAAATTTCTTGGACTCACATCAAGACACATATCTTTTCCAAATGCGATGGAAAAGTTTAGTCGTTACCCCCTTCCTAGCTTGAATCAGGGTAGGAATGACCTCACTTGGGATACCTTTCCGAGCTAAGATCTGGCGCTCAATCGCCATGCCATCAAACATATCCGTGGTAAGTCTTGATAAGCGAATGGCCCCTGCAGCAGCAAATCCTCCCGAAGAGGTAGAGGCATGGGATCTTCCAGCAGAAGATCAAGCAGATCCGCGTACCAAGCCCACCTTGGCCAGTCCAGAGCAATGAGGATTGCCCGAACCCCTGTTCTTCTGACCAGCTGAAGAACCTTTGGAATCACAGAAAGTGGAGGGAACACATACACTGACTGGAACACCCACGGTGTCACCAGAGCGTCCACTGCCACTGCCTGTGGGTCTCTCGACCTGGAACAATACCTCCGCAGCTTCTTGTTACCTCCTCGAACACCTTCGGATGGAGGCCCCACTCTCCCAGATGGAGATCGTGTCTGCTGAGGAAGTCTGCTTCCCAGTTGTCTACTCCCGGAATGAAGATTGCCGACATCGCCACTGCGTGTCTCTCTGCCCAGAGGAGTATCCTTGACACCTCTGACATAGCAGCTCTGCTCTTCATTCCGCCTTGTCGGTTTATGTAGGCCACTGTGGTCATGTTGTCCGACTGCACCTGAACAGCCCGATCCTGTAGAAGGCCATTGTACATGGCTCTTAGCTCCAGAATGTTTATCGGGAGGAGGGATTCTTGATCCGACCACCTTCCTTGGAAGGTCTCCCCCAGAGCGACCGCTCCCCAACCTCTTAGATTTGCATCCGTGGTCAGGAGGATCCAATCCTGAATTCCGAACCTTCTTCCTTCCAGAAGGTGCGGTAATTGCAGCCACCAGAGGAGTGAAATCCTGGCTTTAGGAGACAGACGTATCCTCTGGTGCATGTGTAAGTGAGAGCCCGACCACTGGTCCAACAGATCCAGTTGAAAGGATCGAGCGTAAAACCTTCCGTACTGGAGAGCCTCGTAGGAGGCAACCATCTTTCCCAGAAGGCGGATGCACTGATGAACTGAGACCCGGGTAGGCTGCAAGACAGCCCTGACCATTGATTGTATCACCAATGCTTTCTCCGCCGGCAGAAACACCCTTTGGACTTCTGTGTCCAAGATCATCCCCAGGAAGGACAGCCGCCTTGTCGGCTCCAGATGAGACTTTGGAAGGTTCAGTATCCAACCGTGCTCTCTCAGCAGATGCGTCGTGAGAGCTATGGATCGCAACACTTTCTCCTTGGACGACGCCTTGATTAGGAGGTCGTCCAGATATGGAATTATGTTCACCCCCTGCTTGCGCAGGAGAACCATCATCTCCGCCATCACCTTGGTGAAGACCCGCGGAGCTGTGGAGAGGCCGAACGGTAGCGCTTGAAACTGATAGTGATCATCTAGAAGCGCAAACTAGAGATAAGCCTGATGCGGAGACCAGACTGGAACGTGGAGGTATGCATCCTTGATGTCCAGGGACACCAAGAACTCCCCCTGTGTCAGACCCGAGTTGACCGCTCTCAGGGATTCCATCTTGAATTTGAACTCCCGGAGATAGGGGTTCAAAGATTTTAGGTTCAGAATTGGCTGTACCAAACCATCCGGTTTCGGTACCACGAAAAGGTTCGAATAGTAACCCTTGTTCCACTGATGAGGCAGAACCGGAACAATGACCCTGGACACCACCAATTTTTGGATATCTTCCAGAAGAACCGTCCTGTCTGCCAGCAGAGCTGGCAAGCCTGACTTGAAGAAACGGTGAGGCGGGGAATCCTGAAACTCCAGCCTGTACCCCTGGACACTATATCCAGTACCCAGGGGTCCAGACCCGATGACACCCAGACATGGCTGAAATGCCAGAGTCTCGCCCCCACCGGACCTTCCTCCAGGCTGAGCTGTCCACCGTCATGAGGAGGACTTTGGGGCGTCAGAAGCGGGCTTCTGGCCCTGGGAGCCCACGGGAGTAGGCTTCTTGCCTTTAGCATGACCACCTCTGAAGAAGGTGTTCGACGGTTTGTTCTTTCTAGGCTTAGCGGGCCGAAAGGACTGCAACACGGCGGGTGTGAAGGGCTTCTTCGTAGCCAGTGCAGCTGAGGGGAGAAAAGGAGACTTACCCGCCGTAGCCGTGGCAATCCACGCGTCCAGCGCCTCCCCAAAGAGAGCTTGGCCCTTATATGGCAAGCTCTCCACACTCTTCCTGGATTCCACGTCCGAAGACCATATGCGTAGCCAGAGACCCCTGCGAGCCGAGACGGACATGGAGGAGATCCCCGCAGCCATGGAGCCAAGGTCTTTCATGGAGTCCACCAGGAACCCTGCAGAATCCTGAATATTTCGTAGAAATAAATCAACGTCACCTTTATCCAGCGTAGTCGATTCCTCCTGCAGAGCGATCGACCATCTGGCAATAGCCTTAGCAATCCAAGCACAGGCTATAGTAGGCCGCAGTATAGCCCCTGAAGCCGTGTAAATGTATTTCAGCATAGTATCCACATTGTGGTTTGCCGGGTCCTTCAATGCGGTAGCCCCCGGGACCGGAAATACCACCTGTTTTGACAGCCTGGAGACAGAGGCGTCCACAATCGGCGGAGACTCCCACCTTTTTCTATCCTACTCCGGGAAGGGAAAATCAACCAAGACCCTCTTAGGGATCTGGAACTTTTTCTCCGGATTTTCCCAAGCTTTCTCAAAGATAGCGTTTAATTCTTTACACGCTGGGAAAGTGAGGGGTGGCTTTTTACTGTCCGTGAAAAAGGCCTCAACCTGTTTAGGCGGTGTGTCAGTAATGTGCAGCACCTCCCGCACGGCCTCAATCATTAATTGCACCCCCTTAGCAAGTGATGCCGTTCCCCGTGGCACATCCCTGTCACCTTCCGCAGTGTCAGAATCGGTGTCCATGCCATCCTGCATAATTTTTGCAAGTGCACGTTTCTGAGAATGTACCACGGGGGACCATAGAGGACTGGAGGACCTGAGTTGCCTGTTCAGTTCTAGCAACTCTGTCGGAAATCTGAGAAATAGTCCCCCTGAGAGAGGCTAACCACTCCGGCTCTCTAACTGGAATCTGCGCTACAACAGTGCAATCCTGAATAGATGGGATGGGATCTTCCGGGGAAGATAAATCCTCTGCTGCATAGGAAACAGAAACCCTAGATATGTTTTCAAATACACCACAACCACCCCGCATACACACAGGGTACTGGGCAGACAGAGTCGTTCCCCCCCCCCCCCCCCCTTCCCCCAAGAATGGCAGAGAGACACAGAGATTGGAGCCAACCCACACACAGCGCTGTAACAGGTATAGGGAATCCTCACACCAGCGCTGACTGAGTCCCTTAATGGGTGACACAGCTCTTCACAGAACTCCCCCCTTCTACACCACCCTGGTACCGTACAGATCGCTGGAGGGACCTGGACATCCGCTGGCAGGGAGCTGCAGGCAAGAAAATGGCGCTGAACGCTGCTGAGTCCGCTCTGAGGAGAAGATCCGCCCCCGCAATTACGCCGGCTTCCCGCTCTTCTGAGGATTAGACTGGCCCGGAGGAATTTTCTGCTGTCCGAGATCCGCGGACCCCGACAGGCTGGACAGGTCAGTATGGGTCTGGAGCAGGGTCAGGGCGCCCCTCCTAGTGCCGCACCGCAGTACCGCTGAGCCGTTCTGGAGCGTGGGTAAATCCGCGCTCCGGACCCTCAAGCCGCCTCTTCACACTGACCCCCCGCTTGTGAGAGGGGAAAGTGACTCACTCGCCAACTTCAGTTCTGAAAGGTGGTGGCGGCTGGCTGCTGGGGCGAGCGGTCCCCTATGGCGGGTCGCGATCGTTCCCTCTGGAGCTCAGTGTCCAGTCAGCGGAGGCAGTGACTCAGCCCCCGCAGGGTGGACACTGCACCCCCCCTTCGGTCCCTCGATGCAGGTAGGCTGTCTCCAGCAGCCACCTGTAAGAGAAAACTCAAAAAAAATACATTTTCCAAGGAAGCTCAGGAGAGCTCCCCTAGCTGTGACCGACTCCTCCGGGCACATTTTCTAAACTGAGTCTGGTAGGAGGGGCACAGAGGGAGGAGCCAGTCCACACTATTAAACTCTTAAAGTGCCAATGGCTCCTGGTGGACCCGTCTATACCCCATGGTACTAATATGGACCCCAGCATCCTCTAGGACGTAAGATGAATATAATATATACAGTAAGTGAGTGGGGTGGAAGTGCTATATATAATATATACTGTGCAATGAGTGGGGTGGAAGTGCTATATATAAAGTATACAGTATTTGAGTGGAGTGGATGTGTTATATATAATATATACAATATGAGTGGGGTGGAAGTGCTATATATAATATATACAGTATATGAGTGGGGTGGAAGTGATATATATAATATGTGCAGTATATGAGTGGGGTGGAAGTGCTATATATATATATACAGTATATGAGTGGGGTGGAAGTGCTATATATAATATGTACAGTATAATGAGTGGGGTGGAAGTGCTATATATAATATATACAGTATATGAGTGGGGTGGAAGTGCTATGTATAACATATACAGTATATGAGTGGGGTGGAAGCGCTATATATAACATATACAGTATATGAGTGGGTGGAAGCGCTATATATAATATATACAGTATATGAGTGGGATGGAAGGGCTATGTATAATATATACAGTATATGAGTGGGGTGGAAGTGCTATATATAATATATACAGCATATGAGTGGGATGGAAGTGCTATATATAATATATACATTATATGAGTGGGGTGGACGTGCTATATATAATATATACAGTATATGAGTGTGGTGGAAGTGCTATATACAATATATACAATATATGAGTGGGGTGGAAGTGCTATATATAATATATACAGTATATGAGTG
The DNA here is from genome assembly GCF_028390025.1 of Pseudophryne corroboree. NCBI lineage: Eukaryota > Metazoa > Chordata > Amphibia > Anura > Myobatrachidae > Pseudophryne > Pseudophryne corroboree. Next base: position 13,138,101 of record NC_086451.1, read on the forward strand.
AGGTGGATGTGCTATATATAATATATACAGTATATGAGTTGGGTGGAAGTGCTATATAGAATATAAACTGTATAATGAGTGGGGCGGAAGTGCTATATATAATATATACAGTATATGAGTGTGTGGAAGTGCTATATATAATATATACAGTATATGAGTGGGTGGAAGTGTTATGTATAATATATACAGTATAATGAGTGGGGTGGAAGTGTTATGTATAATATATACAGTATAATGAGTGGGGTGGAAGTGTTATGTATAATATATACAGTATATGAGTGGGGTGGAAGTATTATATATAATATATACAGTATGAGTGGGGTGGAAGTGCTATATATAATATATACAGTATATGAGTGGGGTGGAAGTGCTATATATTATACAGTATATGAGTGGGGTGAAAGTGCTATATATAATATATACAGTATATGAGTGGGTGGAAGTGCTATATATAATATATACAGTATATGAGTGGGGTGGAAGTGCTATATATAATATATACAGTATATGAGTGGGATGGAAGTGCTATGTATAATATATACAGTATAATGAGTGGGTGAAAGTGCTATATATAATATATACAGTATATGAGTGGGTGGAAGTGCTATATATAATATATACAGTATGTGATTGGGGTGGAAGTGCTATATATAATATATACAGTATATGAGTGGGTGGAAGTGTTATGTATAATATATACAGTATAATGAGTGGAGTGGAAGTGTTATGTATAATATATACAGTATAATGAGTGGGGTGGAAGTGCTATATATAATATATACAGTATATGAGTGGGTGGAAGTGCTATATATTATACAGTATATGAGTGGGGTGGAAGTGCTATATATAATATATACAGTATATGAGTGGGGTGAAAGTGCTATATATAATATATACAGTATATGAGTGGTTGGAAGTGCTATATATAATATATACAGTATATGAGTGGGGTGAAAGTGCTATATATAATATATACAGTATATGAGTGGGGTGGAAGTGCTATATATAATATATACAGTATATGAGTGGGATGGAAGTGCTATGTATAATATATACAGTATAATGAGTGGGTGAAAGTGCTATATATAATATATACAGTATATGAGTGGGTGGAAGTGCTATATATAATATATACAGTATGTGATTGGGGTGGAAGTGCTATATATAATATATACAGTATATGAGTGGGTGGAAGTGTTATGTATAATATATACAGTATAATGAGTGGAGTGGAAGTGTTATGTATAATATATACAGTATAATGAGTGGGGTGGAAGTGCTATATATAATATATACAGTATATGAGTGTGTGGAAGTGCTATATATAATATATACAGTATATGAGTGGGGTGGAAGTGCTATATATAATATATACAGTATATGAGTGGGATGGAAGTGCTATGTATAATATATACAGTATGTGATTGGGGTGGAAGTGCTATATATAATATATACAGTATATGAGTGGGTGGAAGTGTTATGTATAATATATACAGTATAATGAGTGGAGTGGAAGTGTTATGTATAATATATACAGTATAATGAGTGGGGTGGAAGTGCTATATATAATATATACAGTATATGAGTGGGTGGAAGTGCTATATATAATATATACAGTATGAGTGGGGTGGAAGTGCTATATATAATATATACAGTATATGAGTGGGGTGAAGTGCTATATATAATATATACAGTATATGAGTGGGTGGAAGTGCTATATATAATATATACAGTATATGAGTGGGATGGAAGTGCTATGTATAATATATACAGTATAATGAGTGGGTGAAAGTGCTATATATAATATATACAGTATATGAGTGGGTGGAAGTGCTATATATAATATATACAGTATGTGATTGGGGTGGAAGTGTCATGTATAATATATACAGTATAATGAGTGGAGTGGAAGTGTTATGTATAATATATACAGTATAATGAGTGGGGTGGAAGTGCTATATATAATATATACAGTATATGAGTGGGTGGAAGTGCTATATATAGATATATACAGTATATGAGTGGGGTGGAAGTGCTATATATAATATATACAGTATATGAGTGGGATGGAAGTGCTATGTATAATATATACAGTATGTGATTGGGGTGGAAGTGCTATATATAATATATACAGTATATGAGTGGGTGGAAGTGTTATGTATAATATATACAGTATAATGAGTGGAGTGGAAGTGTTATGTATAATATATACAGTATAATGAGTGGGGTGGAAGTGCTATATATAATATATACAGTATATGAGTGGGTGGAAGTGCTATATATTATACAGTATATGAGTGGGGTGGAAGTGCTATATATAATATATACAGTATATGAGTGGGGTGAAAGTGCTATATATAATATATACAGTATATGAGTGGGTGGAAGTGCTATATGTGATATATACAGTATATGAGTGGGGTGGAAGTGCTATATATAATATATACAGTATATGAGTGGGATGGAAGTGCTATGTATAATATATACAGTATAATGAGTGGGTGAAAGTGCTATATATAATATATACAGTATATGAGTGGGTGGAAGTGCTATATATAATATATACAGTATGTGATTGGGGTGGAAGTGCTATATATAATATATACAGTATATGAGTGGGTGGAAGTGTTATGTATAATATATACAGTATAATGAGTGGAGTGGAAGTGTTATGTATAATATATACAGTATAATGAGTGGGGTGGAAGTGCTACATCTCCTATATATTTGGCTACATCTGTGACTCTGTGCCTGGCCGTAACGCTGGGTGGAGTCACAGCGGTGGGCGGAGTCAGCAAGTCTCTGCTCCTGCTGCCTGTCGATCTCTCTCTCCCCTCCCCCCACCCATCAGCAGCTCTGACTCCCCGGCCGCGGCGCCGGGCCAACAACAACGGCTGATGCCGCCCCCGGCATACACATTAGGAGGGACGGGTGGCGCAGGAGAAGGCTTTCATAGCCCTCCCTGCCCCGCGTACACACACCCGCCGCCTCCTCCGCACACATCCAGCTGTCAGCTCTCCTGCTGTGACAGGAGCCGAGTGCTGCAGTGACGTCATCTCCTGTCACAGAGAAGAGCCGCCACACACTCCAGTCTCCGGGGGCTGCCAGCATCTACAGGCTAGCTGGAAACACCCCCGAGCGAGAGAAAACATACCCGCGAGGCCACGCCCCCTTTCACAGCAGGCTACGCCCCCTTTTCGGCCGCTGGGGGGGTGAGAGATGTGTGTAACAGTAATACTGACCTGGTGACGCCTCTGGACACTACTGTTTACCAGCCTGCAGCAGCCGCCCACAGCCTCAACGGTGAGTCCCTCCGGCCATCCTACCCACTGATTCTATGTGTGGACCCCACTTTACACAAGTCTCCTCTTCTGGTGCCCTCCCCCTCCACTACTTTCCCCCCTCTCTTCATCAGCTTCCTCACTGGGGACCCTCCCTGCCGACCCGCGTCTCTATATCCCCTCCCTACCGCCCCGCGTCTCTATATCCCCTCCCTACCGCCCCGCGTCTCTCTATCCCCTCCCTACCGCCCGCGTCTCTCTATCCCCTCCCTACTGCCCCGCGTCTCTCTATCCCCTCCCTACCGCCCCGCGTCTCTATATCCCCTCCCTACCGCCCCGCGTCTCTCTATCCCCTCCCTACCGCCCCGCATCTCTCTATCCCCTCCCTACCGCCCTGCGTCTCTGTATCCCCTCCCTACCGCCCTGCGTCTCTCTATCCCCTCCCTACCGCCCCGCGTCTCTCTATCCCCTCCCTACCGCCCCGCGTCTCTATATCCCCTCCCTACCGCCCCGCGTCTCTCTATCCCCTCCCAGCCGCCCTGTGTCTCTGTATGCCCTCCCTACCGCCCTGCGTCTCTGTATCCCCTCCCTACCGCCCTGCGTCTCTGTATCCCCTCCCTACCGCTCTGCGTCTCTGTATCCCCTCCCTACCGCCCTGTGTCTCTGTATCCCCTCCCTACCGCCCTGCGTCTCTGTATCCCCTCCCTACCGCCCTGCGTCTCTGTATCCCCTCCCTACCGCCCCGCGTCTCTGTTTCCCCTCCCTACTGCCCTGCGTTTCTGTATTCCCTCCCTACCGCCCTGCGTCTCTGTATCCCCTCCCTACCGCCCTGCGTCTCTGTATCCCCTCCCTACCGCCCTGCGTCTCTGTATCCCCTCCCTACCGCCCTGCGTCTCTGTGTCCCCTCCCTACCGCCCTGCGTCTCTGTGTCCCCTCCCTACCGCCCTGTGTCTCTGTATCCCCTCCCTACCGCCCTGCGTCTCTGTATCCCCTCCCTACCGCCCTGCGTCTGTATCCCCTCCCTACCTCCCTGTGTCTCTGTATGCCCTCCCTACCGCCCTGCGTCTCTGTATCCCCTCCCTACCGCTCTGCGTCTCTGTATCCCCTCCCTACCGCCCTGTGTCTCTGTATCCCCTCCCTACCGCTCTGCGTCTCTGTATCCCCTCCCTACCGCCCTGTGTCTCTGTATCCCCTCCCTACCGCCCTGTGTCTCTGTATCCCCTCCCTACCGCCCTGCGTCTCTGTATCCCCTCCCTACCGCCCTGCGTCTCTGTATCCCCTCCCTACCGCCCCGCGTCTCTGTTTCCCCTCCCTACTGCCCTGCGTTTCTGTATTCCCTCCCTACCGCCCTGCGTCTCTGTATCCCCTCCCTACCGCCCTGCGTCTCTGTATCCCCTCCCTACCGCCCTGCGTCTCTGTATCCCCTCCCTACCGCCCTGCGTCTCTGTGTCCCCTCCCTACCGCCCTGCGTCTCTGTGTCCCCTCCCTACCGCCCTGTGTCTCTGTATCCCCTCCCTACCGCCCTGCGTCTCTGTATCCCCTCCCTACCGCCCTGCGTCTGTATCCCCTCCCTACCTCCCTGTGTCTCTGTATGCCCTCCCTACCGCCCTGCGTCTCTGTATCCCCTCCCTACCGCTCTGCGTCTCTGTATCCCCTCCCTACCGCCCTGTGTCTCTGTATCCCCTCCCTACCGCCCTGCGTCTCTGTATCCCCTCCCTACCGCCCTGCGTCTCTGTATCCCCTCCCTACCGCTCTGCGTCTCTGTATCCCCTCCCTACCGCCCTGTGTCTCTGTATCCCCTCCCTACCGCCCTGCGTCTCTGTATCCCCTCCCTACCGCCCTGCGTCTCTGTATCCCCTCCCTACCGCCCCGCGTCTCTGTTTCCCCTCCCTACTGCCCTGCGTTTCTGTATTCCCTCCCTACCGCCCTGCGTCTCTGTATCCCCTCCCTACCGCCCTGCGTCTCTGTATCCCCTCCCTACCGCCCTGCGTCTCTGTATCCCCTCCCTACCGCCCTGCGTCTCTGTGTCCCCTCCCTACCGCCCTGCGTCTCTGTGTCCCCTCCCTACCGCCCTGTGTCTCTGTATCCCCTCCCTACCGCCCTGCGTCTCTGTATCCCCTCCCTACCGCCCTGCGTCTGTATCCCCTCCCTACCTCCCTGTGTCTCTGTATGCCCTCCCTACCGCCCTGCGTCTCTGTATCCCCTCCCTACCGCTCTGCGTCTCTGTATCCCCTCCCTACCGCCCTGTGTCTCTGTATCCCCTCCCTACCGCTCTGCGTCTCTGTATCCCCTCCCTACCGCCCTGTGTCTCTGTATCCCCTCCCTACCGCCCTGTGTCTCTGTATCCCCTCCCTACCGCTCTGCGTCTCTGTATCCCCTCCCTACCGCCCTGTGTCTCTGTATCCCCTCCCTACCGCTCTGCGTCTCTGTATCACCTCCCTACCGCTCTGCGTTTCTGTATCCCCTCCCTACGGCCCTGCGTTTCTGTATCCCCTCCCTACGGCCCCGCGTCTCTGTGTCCCCTCCCTACCCCCCTGTATCCCATACAGGGTCCATACCACTGGCTCCTTGATACCTCCCTGACAAACCCTCACCAGGAGTACAGGAGCCATAACCCCCTGCGGTGCCCCCCATAGTTACCGGTATATCGGTGATGCTCCGCTCTGCCGCCTCCTCCCTATCCCTCATACAGCAAGTGCAGGGCGCAAGCCCAGCTCCGAGCACATGACCGCGCTGTCCATGCCCATTGGCCCTGGTACCAGCTCCAGCCATCGCCCCCTCCTCCTACTGCACCTGAGGGGGGCGCGCACATAGCGCATGCAGAGGGGAATGGTGCACCTGCGGCCGCGTGGAGACCTTGCGTGCGCAACATGTCCGTGTTGCTACACCTGAAGGATGGTACGGTGTAGAGAGAGGACACAGCTGCCCCTGCTCCGCATTGTACCAGCACTCCCCTCTGTGTCTAATAACACCATATACCTCTTCATGCGGGTATGTCTATATCACATACATCCTTATCCCTGTCCTATATATTGTTACAAATAAAATGACATAGGTATAGGTCCCGCACCCCCTCCCCCCACACCTGCATCCACCCCCCCTCCACCCGCAGCATCTACATACTCCCTGCCTCATCCGCGGTCCCCCCCGCACCCGCTACATTCTGTACATCGTGCCCTGCAGGCACTGTTCACGCCGTCGCAAGGGGCTGCGCCCCCTTCACCATTGGAAGCACTTTCGTCGTGCAATATTTAACCACTAACAAACCTAGGAATGCAGGTAATACTCATACAAATATTGAACCGCAGCAAGGCGTGCAGGGGTTAAGGGGGCGTAGCCCCTTTCGACGGTGTGAAGAGCGCCCGTAGGGCGCGATGAAGCACCTAGTATATAATATATACAGTATGTGAGTGGGGTGGAAGTGCTATATATAATACATACAGTAAGTGACCAAACTGGAGGTCATCAGAGGCCAAAGTACTGTATCGATCTTGTAAAACTTGGCAAACGTGTTCGACCCAGACCCAGTAGCCGCTCGGCAAAGTTGCAAAGCCGAGACACTCCGGGCAGCCGCCCAGGAAGCACCCACATTACGATTAGAGTGGGCCTTAACAGACTTCGGACACGGCAGTCCTGCCGTAGAATAAGCATGCTGGATAGTGAACTTGATCCAGCAAGAAATCGTCTGCTTAGAAGCAGGACACCCAATTTTCATGGGATCATAGAGGACAAGCAGAGAGTCCGATTTCCTGTGACGAGCAGTCCTCGTCACGTAGACCTTCAAAGCCCGCACAACGTCCAAAGCCTTTGATGAAATTGAGGAGTCAGTAGCCACTGGCACCACAATAGGTTGGTTGATATGAAAAGCCGATACAACCTTAGGCAGGAACTGTGGACGAGTCCTAAGTTCCGCCCTGTCTTCATGGAAGACCAGATAGGGACTTTTACAAGACAAAGCCCCCAATTCCGACACACGTCACGCAGAAGCCAAGGCCAACAAAGTGACCGCCTTCCACGTGAGGAACTTGAGTTCAGCTTCCTGTAGAGGCTCAAACCAAGTCGACTGCAGGAACCGCAACACCACATCAAGATCCCAGGCAGCCGTAGGCGCTACAAAGGGAGGTTGGATATGCAGACCCCCTTTCAAAAAGGTCTGAACCTCAGGGAGGACAGCCAATTGTCTTTGGAAGAAGATGGACAAAGCAGAGATTTGGACCTTGAGGGAGCCCAATCTCAGTCCCATATCCACCCCTGCTTGCAGGAAAAGGAGAAAACGTCCGAGTTGAAACTCGCCTGCAGGAAATTTCTTGGACTCACATCAAGACACATATCTTTTCCAAATGTGATGGAAAAGTTTAGACGTTACCCCCTTCCTAGCTTGAATCAGGGTAGGAATGACCTCACTTGGGATACCTTTCCGAGCTAAGATCTGGCGCTCAATCGCCATGCCATCAAACATATCCGTGGTAAGTCTTGATAAGCGAATGGCCCCTGCAGCAGCAAATCCTCCCGAAGAGGTAGAGGCATGGGATCTTCCAGCAGAAGATCAAGCAGATCCGCGTACCAAGCCCACCTTGGCCAGTCCAGAGCAATGAGGATTGCCCGAACCCCTGTTCTTCTGACCAGCTGAAGAACCTTTGGAATCAGAGAAAGTGGAGGGAACACATACACTGACTGGAACACCCACGGTGTCACCAGAGCGTCTACTGCCACTGCCTGTGGGTCTCTCGACCTGGAACAATACCTCCGCAGCTTCTTGTTACCTCCTCGAACACCTCCGGATGGAGGCCCCACTCTCCCAGATGGAGATCGTGTCTGCTGAGGAAGTCTGCTTCCCAGTTGTCTACTCCCGGAATGAAGATTGCCTACATCGCCACTGCGTGTCTCTCTGCCCAGAGGAGTATCCTTGACACCTCTGACATAGCAGCTCTGCTCTTCATTCCGCCTTGTCGGTTTATGTAGGCCACTGTGGTCATGTTGTCCGACTGCACCTGAACAGCCCGATCCTGTAGAAGGCCGTTGTACATGGCTCTTAGCTCCAGAATGTTTATCGGGAGGAGGGATTCTTGATCCGACCACCTTCCTTGGAAGGTCTCCCCCAGAGCGACCGCTCCCCAACCTCTTAGATTTGCATCCGTGGTCAGGAGGATCCAATCCTGAATTCCGAACCTTCTTCCTTCCAGAAGGTGCGGTAATTGCAGCCACCAGAGGAGTGAAATCCTGGCTTTAGGAGACAGACGTATCCTCTGGTGCATGTGTAGGTGAGAGCCCGACCACTGGTCCAACAGATCCAGTTGAAAGGATCGAGCGTAAAACCTTCCGTACTGGAGAGCCTCGTAGGAGGCAACCATCTTTCCCAGAAGGCGGATGCACTGATGAACTGAGACCCGGGTAGGCTGCAAGACAGCCCTGACCATTGATTGTATCACCAATGCTTTCTCCGCCGGCAGAAACACCCTTTGGACTTCTGTGTCCAAGATCATCCCCAGGAAGGACAGCCGCCTTGTCGGCTCCAGATGAGACTTTGGAAGGTTCAGTATCCAACCGTGCTCTCTCAGCAGATGCGTCGTGAGAGCTATGGATCGCAACACTTTCTCCTTGGACGACGCCTTGATTAGGAGGTCGTCCAGATATGGAATTATGTTCACCCCCTGCTTGCGCAGGAGAACCATCATCTCCGCCATCACCTTGGTGAAGACCCGCGGAGCTGTGGAGAGGCCGAACGGTAGCGCTTGAAACTGATAGTGATCATCTAGAAGCGCAAACTAGAGATAAGCCTGATGCGGAGACCAGACTGGAACGTGGAGGTATGCATCCTTGATGTCCAGGGACACCAAGAACTCCCCCTGTGTCAGACCCGAGTTGACCGCTCTCAGGGATTCCATCTTGAATTTGAACTCCCGGAGATAGGGGTTCAAAGATTTTAGGTTCAGAATTGGCTGTACCAAACCATCCGGTTTCGGTACCACGAAAAGGTTCGAATAGTAACCCTTGTTCCACTGATGAGGCAGAACCGGAACAATGACCCTGGACACCACCAATTTTTGGATATCTTCCAGAAGAACCGTCCTGTCTGCCAGCAGAGCTGGCAAGCCTGACTTGAAGAAACGGTGAGGCGGGGAATCCTGAAACTCCAGCCTGTACCCCTGGACACTATATCCAGTACCCAGGGGTCCAGACCCGATGACACCCAGACATGGCTGAAATGCCAGAGTCTCGCCCCCACCGGACCTTCCTCCAGGCTGAGCTGTCCACCGTCATGAGGAGGACTTTGGGGCGTCAGAAGCGGGCTTCTGGCCCTGGGAGCCCGCGGGAGTAGGCTTCTTGCCTTTAGCATGACCACCTCTGAAGAAGGTGTTCGACGGTTTGTTCTTTCTAGGCTTAGCGGGCCGAAAGGACTGCAACACGGCGGGTGTGAAGGGCTTCTTCGTAGCCAGTGCAGCTGAGGGGAGAAAAGGAGACTTACCCGCCGTAGCCGTGGCAATCCACGCGTCCAGCGCCTCCCCAAAGAGAGCTTGGCCCTTATATGGCAAGCTCTCCACACTCTTCCTGGATTCCACGTCCAAAGACCATATGCGTAGCCAGAGACCCCTGCGAGCCGAGACGGACATGGAGGAGATCGCCGCAGCCATGGAGCCAAGGTCTTTCATGGAGTCCACCAGGAACCCTGCAGAATCCTGAATATTTCGTAGAAATAAATCAACGTCACCTTTATCCAGCGTAGTCGATTCCTCCTGCAGAGCGATCGACCATCTGGCAATAGCCTTAGCAATCCAAGCACAGGCTATAGTAGGCCGCAGTATAGCCCCTGAAGCCGTGTAAATGTATTTCAGCATAGTATCCACATTGTGGTTTGCCGGGTCCTTCAATGCGGTAGCCCCCGGGACCGGAAATACCACCTGTTTTGACAGCCTGGAGACAGAGGCGTCCACAATCGGCGGAGACTCCCACCTTTTTCTATCCTACTCCGGGAAGGGAAAATCAACCAAGACCCTCTTAGGGATCTGGAACTTTTTCTCCGGATTTTCCCAAGCTTTCTCAAAGATAGCGTTTAATTCTTTACACGCTGGGAAAGTGAGGGGTGGCTTTTTACTGTCCGTGAAAAAGGCCTCAACCTGTTTAGGCGGTGTGTCAGTAATGTGCAGCACCTCCCGCACGGCCTCAATCATTAATTGCACCCCCTTAGCAAGTGATGCCGTTCCCCGTGGCACATCCCTGTCACCTTCCGCAGTGTCAGAATCGGTGTCCATGCCATCCTGCATAATTTTTGCAAGTGCACGTTTCTGAGAATGTACCACGGGGGACCATAGAGGACTGGAGGACCTGAGTTGCCTGTTCAGTTCTAGCAACTCTGTCGGAAATCTGAGAAATAGTCCCCCTGAGAGAGGCTAACCACTCCGGCTCTCTAACTGGAATCTGCGCTACAACAGTGCAATCCTGAATAGATGGGATGGGATCTTCCGGGGAAGATAAATCCTCTGCTGCATAGGAAACAGAAACCCTAGATATGTTTTCAAATACACCACAACCACCCCGCATACACACAGGGTACTGGGCAGACAGAGTCGTCCCCCCCCCCCCCCCCCCCTTCCCCCAAGAATGGCAGAGAGACACAGAGATTGGAGCCAACCCACACACAGCGCTGTAACAGGTATAGGGAATCCTCACACCAGCGCTGACTGAGTCCCTTAATAGGTGACACAGCTCTTCACAGAACTCCCCCCTTCTACACCACCCTGGTACCGTACAGATCGCTGGAGGGACCTGGACATCCGCTGGCAGGGAGCTGCAGGCAAGAAAATGGCGCTGAACGCTGCTGAGTCCGCTCTGAGGAGAAGCTCCGCCCCCGCAATTACGCCGGCTTCCCGCTCTTCTGAGGATTAGACTGGCCCGGAGGAATTTTCTGCTGTCCGAGATCCGCGGACCCCGACAGGCTGGACAGGTCAGTATGGGTCTGGAGCAGGGTCAGGGCGCCCCTCCTAGTGCCGCACCGCAGTACCGCTGAGCCGTTCTGGAGCGTGGGTAAATCCGCGCTCCGGACCCTCAAGCCGCCTCTTCACACTGACCCCCCGCTTGTGAGAGGGGAAAGTGACTCACTCGCCAACTTCAGTTCTGAAAGGTGGTGGCGGCTGGCTGCTGGGGCGAGCGGTCCCCTATGGCGGGTCGCGATCGTTCCCTCTGGAGCTCAGTGTCCAGTCAGCGGAGGCAGTGACTCAGCCCCCGCAGGGTGGACACTGCACCCCCCCTTCGGTCCCTCGATGCAGGTAGGCTGTCTCCAGCAGCCACCTGTAAGAGAAAACTCAAAAAAAAAATACATTTTCCAAGGAAGCTCAGGAGAGCTCCCCTAGCTGTGACCGACTCCTCCGGGCACATTTTCTAAACTGAGTCTGGTAGGAGGGGCATAGAGGGAGGAGCCAGCCCACACTATTAAACTCTTAAAGTGCCAATGGCTCCTGGTGGACCCGTCTATACCCCATGGTACTAATATGGACCCCAGCGTCCTCTAGGACGTAAGATAAATATAATATATACAGTAAGTGAGTGGGGTGGAAGTGCTATATATAATATATACTGTGCAATGAGTGGGGTGGAAGTGCTATATATAAAGTATACAGTATTTGAGTGGGGTGGATGTGTTATATATAATATATACAATATGAGTGGGGTGGAAGTGCTATATATAATATATACAGTATATGAGTGGGGTGGAAGTGATATATATAATATGTGCAGTATATGAGTGGGGTGGAAGTGCTATATATAATATATACAGTATATGAGTGGGGTGGAAGTGCTATATATAATATGTACAGTATAATGAGTGGGGTGGAAGTGCTATATATAATATATACAGTATATGAGTGGGGTGGAAGTGCTATGTATAACATATACAGTATATGAGTGGGGTGGAAGCGCTATATATAACATATACAGTATATGAGTGGGGTGGAAGCGCTATATATAATATATACAGTATATGAGTGGGATGGAAGGGCTATGTATAATATATACAGTATATGAGTGGGGTGGAAGTGCTATATATAATATATACAGCATATGAGTGGGATGGAAGTGCTATATATAATATATACATTATATGAGTGGGGTGGACGTGCTATATATAATATATACAGTATATGAGTGTGGTGGAAGTGCTATATACAATATATACAGTATATGAGTGGGGTGGAAGTGCTATATATAATATATACAGTATATGAGTGAGGTGGATGTGCTATATATAATATATACAGTATATGAGTTGGGTGGAAGTGCTATATAGAATATAAACTGTATAATGAGTGGGGCGGAAGTGCTATATATAATATATACAGTATATGAGTGGGTGGAAGTGCTATATATAATATATACAGTATATGAGTGGGTGGAAGTGTTATGTATAATATATACAGTATAATGAGTGGGGTGGAAGTGTTATGTATAATATATACAGTATAATGAGTGGGGTGGAAGTGTTATGTATAATATATACAGTATATGAGTGGGGTGGAAGTATTATATATAATATATACAGTATGAGTGGGGTGGAAGTGCTATATATAATATATACAGTATATGAGTGGGGTGGAAGTGCTATATATTATAGAGATGAGCGGGTTCGGTTTCTCTGAATCCGAACCCGCCAGAACTTCATGTTTTTTTTCACGGGTCCGAGCGACTCGGATCTTCCCGCCTTGCTCGGTTAACCCGAGCGCGCCCGAACGTCATCATGACGCTGTCGGATTCTCGCGAGGCTCGGATTCTATCGCGAGACTCGGATTCTATATAAGGAGCCGCGCGTCGCCGCCATTTTCACACGTGCATTGAGATTGATAGGGAGAGGACGTGGCTGGCGTCCTCTCCATTTAGATTATAAGAGACTGAGAGAGATTTACTGGAGCTGACTAGGAGGAGTACTGTTACTGTAGAAGTGTAGAGACTGAGTGGAGAGAGTTTACTAGTGAGGACAGTGCAGTTTACTTTATAATCCGTTCTCTGCCTGAAAAAAGCGATACACAGCACACAGTGACTCAGTCACATACCATATCTGTGTGCACTGCTCAGGCTCAGGCCAGTGTGCTGCATCATCTATTATCTATATATAATATTATATATATCTCTCTGACTGCTCAGCTCACACAGCTTATAATTGTGGGGGAGACTGGGGAGCACTACTGCAGTGCCAGTTATAGGTTATAGCAGGAGCCAGGAGTACATAATATATTATATAGTGAGTGACCACCAGACACACAGTGCAGTTTATTTAATATATCCGTTCTCTGCCTGAAAAAAGCGATACACACAGTGACTCAGTCAGTCACATACCATATCTGTGTGCACTGCTCAGGCTCAGGCCAGTGTGCTGCATCATCTATTATCTATATATAATATTATATATATCTGTCTGACTGCTCAGCTCACACAGCTTATAATTGTGGGGGAGACTGGGGAGCACTACTGCAGTGCCAGTTATAGGTTATAGCAGGAGCCAGGAGTACATAATATATTATATAGTGAGTGACCACCAGACACACAGTGCAGTTTATTTAATATATCCGTTCTCTGCCTGAAAAAAGCGATACACACAGTGACTCAGTCAGTCACATACCATATCTGTGTGCACTGCTCAGGCTCAGGCCAGTGTGCTGCATCATCTATTATCTATATATAATATTATATATATCTGTCTGACTGCTCAGCTCACACAGCTTATAATTGTGGGGGAGACTGGGGAGCACTACTGCAGTGCCAGTTATAGGTTATAGCAGGAGCCAGGAGTACATAATATATTATATAGTGAGTGACCACCAGACACACAGTGCAGTTTATTTAATATATCCGTTCTCTGCCTGAAAAAAGCGATACACACAGTGACTCAGTCAGTCACATACCATATCTGTGTGCACTGCTCAGGCTCAGGCCAGTGTGCTGCATCATCTATTATCTATATATAATATTATATATATCTCTCTGACTGCTCAGCTCACACAGCTTATAATTGTGGGGGAGACTGGGGAGCACTACTGCAGTGCCAGTTATAGGTTATAGCAGGAGCCAGGAGTACATAATATATTATATAGTGAGTGACCACCAGACACACAGTGCAGTTTATTTAATATATCCGTTCTCTGCCTGAAAAAAGCGATACACACAGTGACTCAGTCAGTCACATACCATATCTGTGTGCACTGCTCAGGCTCAGGCCAGTGTGCTGCATCATCTATATATATTATATATCTGTCTGACTGCTCAGCTCACACAGCTTATAATTGTGGGGGAGACTGGGGAGCACTACTGCAGTGCCAGTTATAGGTTATAGCAGGAGCCAGGAGTACATATTATATTAAAATTAAACAGTGCACACTTTTGCTGCAGGAGTGCCACTGCCAGTGTGACTGACCAGTGACCTGACCACACTGACCACCAGTATAGTTAGTAGTATACTTATATTGTGATTGCCTGAAAAAGTTAAACACTCGTCGTGTGACTTCACTTGTGTGTTTTTTTTTTTTTTATTCTATAAAAATAAAACTCATTCTGCTGACAGACAGTGTCCAGCAGGTCCGTCATTATATAATATATAATATATACCTGTCCGGCTGCAGTAGTGATATATATATATTTTTTATATCATTTATCATCCAGTCGCAGCAGACACAGTACGGTAGTTCACGGCTGTGGCTACCTCTGTGTCTCTGCACTCGGCAGGCAGTCCGTCCATAATTGTAATACCACCTAACCGTGGATTTTTTTCATTCTTCTTTATACATACATAGTTACATAGACATCTTCTCTTTATCAACCAGTCTATATTAGCTGCAGACACAGTACAGTACGGTAGTTCACGGCTGTGGCTACCTCTGTGTCTGCACTCGGCAGGCAGTCCGTCCATAATTGTATACCACCTAACCGTGGTTTTTTTTCATTCTTCTTTATACATACATAGTTACATAGACATCTTCTCTTTATCAACCAGTCTATATTAGCTGCAGACACAGTACAGTACGGTAGTTCACGGCTGTGGCTACCTCTGTGTCTGCACTCGGCAGGCAGTCCGTCCATAATTGTATACCACCTAACCGTGGATTTTTTTCAGTCTTCTTTATACATACATAGTTACATAGACATCTTCTCTTTATCAACCAGTCTATATTAGCTGCAGACACAGTACAGTACGGTAGTTCACGGCTGTGGCTACCTCTGTGTCTGCACTCGGCAGGCAGTCCGTCCATAATTGTATACCACCTAACCGTGGATTTTTTTCAGTCTTCTTTATACATACATAGTTACATAGACATCTTCTCTTTATCAACCAGTCTATATTAGCTGCAGACACAGTACAGTACGGTAGTTCACGGCTGTGGCTACCTCTGTGTCTGCAGTCGGCAGGCAGTCCATAATTGTATACTAGTATCCATCTCCATTGTTTACCTGAGGTGCCTTTTAGTTGTGCCTATTAAAATATGGAGAACAAAAATGTTGAGGTTCCAAAATTAGGGAAAGATCAAGATCCACTTCCACCTCGTGCTGAAGCTGCTGCCACTAGTCATGGCCGAGACGATGAAATGCCAGCAACGTCGTCTGCCAAGGCCGATGCCCAATGTCATAGTACAGAGCATGTCAAATCCAAAACACCAAATATCAGAAAAAAAAGGACTCCAAAACCTAAAATAAAATTGTCGGAGGAGAAGCGTAAACTTGCCAATATGCCATTTACCACACGGAGTGGCAAGGAACGGCTGAGGCCCTGGCCTATGTTCATGGCTAGTGGTTCAGCTTCACATGAGGATGGAAGCACTCAGCCTCTCGCTAGAAAAATGAAAAGACTCAAGCTGGCAAAAGCAGCACAGCAAAGAACTGTGCATTCTTCGAAATCCCAAATCCACAAGGAGAGTCCAATTGTGTCGGTTGCGATGCCTGACCTTCCCAACACTGGACGTGAAGAGCATGCGCCTTCCACCATTTGCACGCCCCCTGCAAGTGCTGGAAGGAGCACCCGCAGTCCAGTTCCTGATAGTCAGATTGAAGATGTCAGTGTTGAAGTACACCAGGATGAGGAGGATATGGGTGTTGCTGGCGCTGGGGAGGAAATTGACCAGGAGGATTCTGATGGTGAGGTGGTTTGTTTAAGTCAGGCACCCGGGGAGACACCTGTTGTCCGTGGGAGGAATATGGCCGTTGACATGCCAGGTGAAAATACCAAAAAAATCAGCTCTTCGGTGTGGAGGTATTTCACCAGAAATGCGGACAACAGGTGTCAAGCCGTGTGTTCCCTTTGTCAAGCTGTAATAAGTAGGGGTAAGGACGTTAACCACCTCGGAACATCCTCCCTTATACGTCACCTGCAGCGCATTCATAATAAGTCAGTGACAAGTTCAAAAACTTTGGGTGACAGCGGAAGCAGTCCACTGACCAGTAAATCCCTTCCTCTTGTAACCAAGCTCACGCAAACCACCCCACCAACTCCCTCAGTGTCAATTTCCTCCTTCCCCAGGAATGCCAATAGTCCTGCAGGCCATGTCACTGGCAATTCTGACGAGTCCTCTCCTGCCTGGGATTCCTCCGATGCATCCTTGCGTGTAACGCCTACTGCTGCTGGCGCTGCTGTTGTTGCCGCTGGGAGTCGATGGTCATCCCAGAGGGGAAGTCGTAAGCCCACTTGTACTACTTCCAGTAAGCAATTGACTGTTCAACAGTCCTTTGCGAGGAAGATGAAATATCACAGCAGTCATCCTACTGCAAAGCGGATAACTGAGTCCTTGACAACTATGTTGGTGTTAGACGTGCGTCCGGTATCCGCCGTTAGTTCACAGGGAACTAGACAATTTATTGAGGCAGTGTGCCCCCGTTACCAAATACCATCTAGGTTCCACTTCTCTAGGCAGGCGATACCGAGAATGTACACGGACGTCAGAAAAAGACTCACCAGTGTCCTAAAAAATGCAGTTGTACCCAATGTCCACTTAACCACGGACATGTGGACAAGTGGAGCAGGGCAGGGTCAGGACTATATGACTGTGACAGCCCACTGGGTAGATGTATGGACTCCCGCCGCAAGAACAGCAGCGGCGGCACCAGTAGCAGCATCTCGCAAACGCCAACTCTTTCCTAGGCAGGCTACGCTTTGTATCACCGCTTTCCAGAATACGCACACAGCTGAAAACCTCTTACGGCAACTGAGGAAGATCATCGCGGAATGGCTTACCCCAATTGGACTCTCCTGTGGATTTGTGGCATCGGACAACGCCAGCAATATTGTGTGTGCATTAAATATGGGCAAATTCCAGCACGTCCCATGTTTTGCACATACCTTGAATTTGGTGGTGCAGAATTTAGAGATGAGCGCCTGAAATTTTTCGGGTTTTGTGTTTTGGTTTTGGGTTCGGTTCCGCGGCCGTGTTTTGGGTTCGAACGCGTTTTGGCAAAACCTCACCGAATTATTTTTGTCGGATTCGGGTGTGTTTTGGATTCGGGTGTTTTTTTCCAAAAACACTAAAAAACAGCTTAAATCATAGAATTTGGGGGTCATTTTGATCCCAAAGTATTATTAACCTCAAAAACCATAATTTACACTCATTTTCAGTCTATTCTGAATACCTCACACCTCACAATATTATTTTTAGTCCTAAAATTTGCACCGAGGTCGCTGTGTGAGTAAGATAAGCGACCCTAGTGGCCGACACAAACACCGGGCCCATCTAGGAGTGGCACTGCAGTGTCACGCAGGATGTCCCTTCCAAAAAACCCTCCCCAAACAGCACATGACGCAAAGAAAAAAAGAGGCGCAATGAGGTAGCTGTGTGAGTAAGATTAGCGACCCTAGTGGCCGACACAAACACCGGGCCCATCTAGGAGGGGCACTGCAGTGTCACGCAGGATGGCCCTTCCAAAAAACCCTCCCCAAACAGCACATGACGCAAAGAAAAAAAGAGGCGCAATGAGGTAGCTGACTGTGTGAGTAAGATTAGCGACCCTAGTGGCCGACACAAACACCGGGCACATCTAGGAGTGGCACTGCAGTGTCACGCAGGATGTCCCTTCCAAAAAACCCTCCCCAAACAGCACATGACGCAAAGAAAAAAAGAGGCGCAATGAGGTAGCTGTGTGAGTAAGATTAGCGACCCTAGTGGCCGACACAAACACCGGGCCCATCTAGGAGTGGCACTGCAGTGTCACGCAGGATGTCCCTTCCAAAAAACCCTCCCCAATCAGCACATGATGCAAAGAAAAAGAAAAGAAAAAAGAGGTGCAAGATGGAATTATCCTTGGGCCCTCCCACCCACCCTTATGTTGTATAAACAAAACAGGACATGCACACTTTAACCAACCCATCATTTCAGTGACAGGGTCTGCCACACGACTGTGACTGATATGACGGGTTGGTTTGGACCCCCCCCAAAAAAGAAGCAATTAATCTCTCCTTGCACAAACTGGCTCTACAGAGGCAAGATGTCCACCTCATCTTCACCCTCCGATATATCACCGTGTACATCCCCCTCCTCACAGATTATCAATTCGTCCCCACTGGAATCCACCATCTCAGCTCCCTGTGTACTTTGTGGAGGCAATTGCTGCTGGTCAATGTCTCCACGGAGGAATTGATTATAATTCATTTTAATGAACATCATCTTCTCCACATTTTCTGGATGTAACCTCGTACGCCGATTGCTGACAAGGTGAGCGGCGGCACTAAACACTCTTTCGGAGTACACACTTGTGGGAGGGCAACTTAGGTAGAATAAAGCCAGTTTGTGCAAGGGCCTCCAAATTGCCTCTTTTTCCTGCCAGTATAAGTACGGACTGTGTGACGTGCCTACTTGGATGCGGTCACTCATATAATCCTCCACCATTCTATCACTGTTGAGAGAATCATATGCAGTGACAGTAGACGACATGTCCGTAATCGTTGTCAGGTCCTTCAGTCCGGACCAGATGTCAGCATCAGCAGTCGCTCCAGACTGCCCTGCATCACCGCCAGCGGGTGGGCTCGGAATTCTGAGCCTTTTCCTCGCACCCCCAGTTGCGGGAGAATGTGAAGGAGGAGATGTTGACAGGTCGCGTTCCGCTTGACTTGATAATTTTGTCACCAGCAGGTCTTTCAACCCCAGCAGACCTGTGTCTGCCGGAAAGAGAGATCCAAGGTAGGCTTTAAATCTAGGATCGAGCACGGTGGCCAAAATGTAGTGCTCTGATTTCAACAGATTGACCACCCGTGAATCCTTGTTAAGCGAATTAAGGGCTGCATCCACAAGTCCCACATGCCTAGCGGAATCGCTCCGTGTTAGCTCCTTCTTCAATGCCTCCAGCTTCTTCTGCAAAAGCCTGATGAGGGGAATGACCTGACTCAGGCTGGCAGTGTCTGAACTGACTTCACGTGTGGCAAGTTCAAAGGGCATCAGAACCTTGCACAACGTTGAAATCATTCTCCACTGCACTTGAGACAGGTGCATTCCATCTCCTATATCGTGCTCAATTGTATAGGCTTGAATGGCCTTTTGCTGCTCCTCCAACCTCTGAAGCATATAGAGGGTTGAATTCCACCTCGTTACCACTTCTTGCTTCAGATGATGGCAGGGCAGGTTCAGTAGTTTTTGGTGGTGCTCCAGTCTTCTGTACGTGGTGCCTGTACGCCGAAAGTGTCCCGCAATTCTTCTGGCCACCGACAGCATCTCTTGCACACCCCTGTCGTTTTTTAAAAAATTCTGCACCACCAAATTCAAGGTATGTGCAAAACATGGGACGTGCTGGAATTTGCCCATATTTAATGCACACACAATATTGCTGGCGTTGTCCGATGCCACAAATCCACAGGAGAGTCCAATTGGGGTAAGCCATTCCGCGATGATCTTCCTCAGTTGCCGTAAGAGGTTTTCAGCTGTGTGCGTATTCTGGAAAGCGGTGATACAAAGCGTAGCCTGCCTAGGAAAGAGTTGGCGTTTGCGAGATGCTGCTACTGGTGCCGCCGCTGCTGTTCTTGCGGCGGGAGTCCATACATCTACCCAGTGGGCTGTCACAGTCATATAGTCCTGACCCTGCCCTGCTCCACTTGTCCACATGTCCGTGGTTAAGTGGACATTGGGTACAACTGCATTTTTTAGGACACTGGTGAGTCTTTTTCTGACGTCCGTGTACATTCTCGGTATCGCCTGCCTAGAGAAGTGGAACCTAGATGGTATTTGGTAACGGGGGCACACTGCCTCAATAAATTGTCTAGTTCCCTGTGAACTAACGGCGGATACCGGACGCACGTCTAACACCAACATAGTTGTCAAGGACTCAGTTATCCGCTTTGCAGTAGGATGACTGCTGTGATATTTCATCTTCCTCGCAAAGGACTGTTGAACAGTCAATTGCTTACTGGAAGTAGTACAAGTGGGCTTACGACTTCCCCTCTGGGATGACCATCGACTCCCAGCGGCAACAACAGCAGCGCCAGCAGCAGTAGGCGTTACACGCAAGGATGCATCGGAGGAATCCCAGGCAGGAGAGGACTCGTCAGACTTGCCAGTGACATGGCCTGCAGGACTATTGGCATTCCTGGGGAAGGAGGAAATTGACACTGAGGGAGTTGGTGGGGTGGTTTGCGTGAGCTTGGTTACAAGAGGAAGGGATTTACTGGTCAGTGGACTGCTTCCGCTGTCACCCAAAGTTTTTGAACTTGTCACTGACTTATTATGAATGCGCTGCAGGTGACGTATAAGGGAGGATGTTCCGAGGTGGTTAACGTCCTTACCCCTACTTATTACAGCTTGACAAAGGGAACACACGGCTTGACACCTGTTGTCCGCATTTCTGGTGAAATACCTCCACACCGAAGAGCTGATTTTTTTGGTATTTTCACCTGGCATGTCAACGGCCATATTCCTCCCACGGACAACAGGTGTCTCCCCGGGTGCCTGACTTAAACAAACCACCTCACCATCAGAATCCTTCTGGTCAATTTCCTCCCCAGCGCCAGCAACACCCATATCCTCCTCATCCTGGTGTACTTCAACACTGACATCTTCAATCTGACTATCAGGAACTGGACTGCGGGTGCTCCTTCCAGCACTTGCAGGGGGCATGCAAATAGTGGAAGGCGCATGCTCTTCACGTCCAGTGTTGGGAAGGTCAGGCATCGCAAACGACACAATTGGACTCTCCTTGTGGATTTGGGATTTCAAAGAACGCACAGTTCTTTGCGGTGCTTTTGCCAGCTTGAGTCTTTTCAGTTTTCTAGCGAGAGGCTGAGTGCTTCCATCCTCATGTGAAGCTGAACCACTAGCCATGAACATAGGCCAGGGCCTCAGCCGTTCCTTGCCACTCCGTGTGGTAAATGGCATATTGGCAAGTTTACGCTTCTCCTCCGACAATTTTATTTTAGGTTTTGGAGTCCTTTTTTTTCTGATATTTGGTGTTTTGGATTTGACATGCTCTGTACTATGACATTGGGCATCGGCCTTGGCAGACGACGTTGCTGGCATTTCATCGTCTCGGCCATGACTAGTGGCAGCAGCTTCAGCACGAGGTGGAAGTGGATCTTGATCTTTCCCTAATTTTGGAACCTCAACTTTTTTGTTCTCCATATTTTATAGGCAGAACTAAAAGGCACCTCAGGTAAACAATGGAGATGGATGGATTGGATACTAGTATACAATTATGGACGGACTGCCACGGTTAGGTGGTATAAAAAAACCACGGTTAGGTGGTATATATTGTAATACAATTATGGATGGACGGACTGCCTGCCGAGTGCCGACACAGAGGTAGCCACAGCCGTGAACTACCGCACTGTACACTGGTTGATAAAGAGATAGTAGTATACTCGTAACAACTAGTATGACACTATGACGGTATAAAGAATGAAAAAAAAACCACGGTTAGGTGGTATATATTATAATAATACAATTATGGATGGACGGACTGCCTGCCGAGTTCCGACACAGAGGTAGCCACAGCCGTGAACTACCGCACTGTACACTGGTTGATAAAGAGATAGTAGTATACTCGTAACAACTAGTATGACTGACTATGACGGTATAAAGAATGAAAAAAAAACCACGGTTAGGTGGTATATATTGTAATACAATTATGGATGGACGGACTGCCTGCCGAGTTCCGACACAGAGGTAGCCACAGCCGTGAACTACCGCACTGTACACTGGTTGATAAAGAGATAGTAGTATACTCGTAACAACTAGTATGACTGACTATGACGGTATAAAGAATGAAAAAAAAACCACGGTTAGGTGGTATATATTGTAATACAATTATGGATGGACGGACTGCCTGCCGAGTTCCGACACAGAGGTAGCCACAGCCGTGAACTACCGCACTGTACACTGGTTGATAAAGAGATAGTAGTATACTCGTAACAACTAGTATGACTGACTATGACGGTATAAAGAATGAAAAAAAAACCACGGTTAGGTGGTATATATTATAATACAATTATGGATGGACGGACTGCCTGCCGACTGCCGACACAGAGGTAGCCACAGCCGTGAACTACCGCACTGTACACTGGTTGATAAAGAGATAGTAGTATACTCGTAACAACTAGTATGACACTATGACGGTATAAAGAATGAAAAAAAAACCACGGTTAGGTGGTATATATTATAATACAATTATGGATGGACGGACTGCCTGCCGACTGCCGACACAGAGGTAGCCACAGCCGTGAACTACCGCACTGTACACTGGTTGATAAAGAGATAGTAGTATACTCGTAACAACTAGTATGACACTATGACGGTATAAAGAATGAAAAAAAAACCACGGTTAGGTGGTATATATTATAATACAATTATGGATGGACGGACTGCCTGCCGAGTGCCGACACAGAGGTAGCCACAGCCGTGAACTACCGCACTGTACACTGGTTGATAAAGAGATAGTAGTATACTCGTAACAACTAGTATGACTGACTATGACGGTATAAAGAATGAAAAAAAAACCACGGTTAGGTGGTATATATTATAATACAATTATGGATGGACGGACTGCCTGCCGACTGCCGACACAGAGGTAGCCACAGCCGTGAACTACCGCACTGTACACTGGTTGATAAAGAGATAGTAGTATACTCGTAACAACTAGTATGACACTATGACGGTATAAAGAATGAAAAAAAAACCACGGTTAGGTGGTATATATTATAATACAATTATGGATGGACGGACTGCCTGCCGACTGCCGACACAGAGGTAGCCACAGCCGTGAACTACCGCACTGTACACTGGTTGATAAAGAGATAGTAGTATACTCGTAACAACTAGTATGACACTATGACGGTATAAAGAATGAAAAAAAAACCACGGTTAGGTGGTATATATTATAATAATACAATTATGGATGGACGGACTGCCTGCCGACTGCCGACACAGAGGTAGCCACAGCCGTGAACTACCGCACTGTACACTGGTTGATAAAGAGATAGTAGTATACTCGTAACAACTAGTATGACTATGACGACGGTATAAAGAAAGAAAAAAAAATACCACGGTTAGGTGGTATATAATTATACAATTATGGATGGACGGACTGCCTGCCGAGTGCCGACTGCCGACACAGAGGTAGCCACAGCCGTGAACTACCGCACTGTACTGTGTCTGCTGCTAATATAGACTGGTTGATAAAGAGATAGTATACAACAATATACTACTATACTGGTGGTCAGGCACTGGTCACCACTAGTCACACTGGCAGTGGCACTCCTGCAGCAAAAGTGTGCACTGTTTAATTTTAAATTAATATAATATTATGTACTCCTGGCTCCTGCTATAACAACCTGCAGTGCTCCCCAGTCTCCCCCACAATTATTATAAGCTTTTATACATTGATGTGCAGCACACTGGGCTGAGCTGAGTGCACACAGACTGAGTCACACTGTGTGACTGCTGTGTATCGTTTTTTTCAGGCAGAGAACGGATATAGCAGAGAACGGATATATTAAATAAAAGTTAACTTAACAACAACTGCACTGGTCACTGTGGTAAACTCTGTCTGCACAATCTCTCTCTCTCTCTCTCTCTTCTAATCTATTCTAATGGAGAGGACGCCAGCCACGTCCTCTCCCTATCAATCTCAATGCACGTGTGAAAATGGCGGCGACGCGCGGCTCCTTATATAGAATCCGAGTCTCGCGAGAATCCGACAGCGTCATGATGACGTTCGGGCGCGCTCGGGTTAACCGAGCAAGACGGGAAGATCCGAGTCGCTCGGACCCGTGAAAAAAAAAGTGAAGTTCGTGCGGGTTCGGATTCAAAGAAACCGAACCCGCTCATCTCTAGCAGAATTTTTTAAAAAACGACAGGGGCGTGCAAGAGATGCTGTCGGTGGCCAGAAGAATTGCGGGACACTTTCGGCGTACAGGCACCACGTACAGAAGACTGGAGCACCACCAAAAACTACTGAACCTGCCCTGCCATCATCTGAAGCAAGAAGTGGTAACGAGGTGGAATTCAACCCTCTATATGCTTCAGAGGTTGGAGGAGCAGCAAAAGGCCATTCAAGCCTATACAATTGAGCACGATATAGGAGATGGAATGCACCTGTCTCAAGTGCAGTGGAGAATGATTTCAACGTTGTGCAAGGTTCTGATGCCCTTTGAACTTGCCACACGTGAAGTCAGTTCAGACACTGCCAGCCTGAGTCAGGTCATTCCCCTCATCAGGCTTTTGCAGAAGAAGCTGGAGGCATTGAAGAAGGAGCTAAAAGGGAGCGATTCCGCTAGGCATGTGGGACTTGTGGATGCAGCCCTTAATTCGCTTAACAAGGATTCACGGGTGGTCAATCTGTTGAAATCAGAGCACTACATTTTGGCCACCGTGCTCGATCCTAGATTTAAAGCCTACCTTGGATCTCTCTTTCCGGCAGACACAAGTCTGCTGGGGTTGAAAGACCTGCTGGTGACAAAATTGTCAAGTCAAGCGGAACGCGACCTGTCAACATCTCCTCCTTCACATTCTCCCGCAACTGGGGGTGCGAGGAAAAGGCTCAGAATTCCGAGCCCACCCGCTGGCGGTGATGCAGGGCAGTCTGGAGCGACTGCTGATGCTGACATCTGGTCCGGACTGAAGGACCTGACAACGATTACGGACATGTCGTCTACTGTCACTGCATATGATTCTCTCAACATTGATAGAATGGTGGAGGATTATATGAGTGACCGCATCCAAGTAGGCACGTCACACAGTCCGTACTTATACTGGCAGGAAAAAGAGGCAATTTGGAGGCCCTTGCACAAACTGGCTTTATTCTACCTAAGTTGCCCTCCCACAAGTGTGTACTCCGAAAGAGTGTTTAGTGCCGCCGCTCACCTTGTCAGCAATCGGCGTACGAGGTTACATCCAGAAAATGTGGAGAAGATGATGTTCATTAAAATGAATTATAATCAATTCCTCCGCGGAGACATTGACCAGCAGCAATTGCCTCCACAAAGTACACAGGGAGCTGAGATGGTGGATTCCAGTGGGGACGAATTGATAATCTGTGAGGAGGGGGATGTACACGGTGATATATCGGAGGGTGAAGATGAGGTGGACATCTTGCCTCTGTAGAGCCAGTTTGTGCAAGGAGAGATTAATTGCTTCTTTTTTGGGGGGAGTCCAAACCAACCCGTCATATCAGTCACAGTCGTGTGGCAGACCCTGTCACTGAAATGATGGGTTGGTTAAAGTGTGCATGTCCTGTTTATACAACATAAGGGTGGGTGGGAGGGCCCAAGGACAATTCCATCTTGCACCTCTTTTTTCTTTTCTTTTTCTTTGCATCATGTGCTGATTGGGGAGGGTTTTTTGGAAGGGACATCCTGCGTGACACTGCAGTGCCACTCCTAGATGGGCCCGGTGTTTGTGTCGGCCACTAGGGTCGCTAATCTTACTCACACAGTCAGCTACCTCATTGCGCCTCTTTTTTTCTTTGCGTCATGTGCTGTTTGGGGAGGGTTTTTTGGAAGGGACATCCTGCGTGACACTGCAGTGCCACTCCTAGATGGGCCCGGTGTTTGTGTCGGCCACTAGGGTCGCTAATCTTACTCACACAGCTACCTCATTGCGCCTCTTTTTTTCTTTGCGTCATGTGCTGTTTGGGGAGGGTTTTTTGGAAGGGCCATCCTGCGTGACACTGCAGTGCCACTCCTAGATGGGCCCGGTGTTTGTGTCGGCCACTAGGGTCGCTAATCTTACTCACACAGCTACCTCATTGCGCCTCTTTTTTTCTTTGCGTCATGTGCTGTTTGGGGAGGGTTTTTTGGAAGGGACATCCTGCGTGACACTGCAGTGCCACTCCTAGATGGGCCCGGTGTTTGTGTCGGCCACTAGGGTCGCTTATCTTACTCACACAGCGACCTCGGTGCAAATTTTAGGACTAAAAATAATATTGTGAGGTGTGAGGTATTCAGAATAGACTGAAAATGAGTGTAAATTATGGTTTTTGAGGTTAATAATACTTTGGGATCAAAATGACCCCCAAATTCTATGATTTAAGCTGTTTTTTAGTGTTTTTTGAAAAAAACACCCGAATCCAAAACACACCCGAATCCGACAAAAAAAATTCGGTGAGGTTTTGCCAAAACGCGTTCGAACCCAAAACACGGCCGCGGAACCGAACCCAAAACCAAAACACAAAACCCGAAAAATTTCAGGCGCTCATCTCTAATATATTATACAGTATATGAGTGGGGTGAAAGTGCTATATATAATATATACAGTATATGAGTGGGTGGAAGTGCTATATATAATATATACAGTATATGAGTGGGATGGAAGTGCTATATATAATATATACAGTATATGAGTGGGATGGAAGTGCTATGTATAATATATACAGTATAATGAGTGGGTGAAAGTGCTATATATAATATAGACAGTATATGAGTGGGTGGAAGTGCTATATATAATATATACAGTATGTGATTGGGGTGGAAGTGCTATATATAATATATACAGTATATGAGTGGGTGGAAGTGTTATGTATAATATATACAGTATAATGAGTGGAGTGGAAGTGTTATGTATAATATATACAGTATAATGAGTGGGGTGGAAGTGCTATATATAATATATACAGTATATGAGTGGGTGGAAGTGCTATATATAATATATACAGTATATGAGTGGGGTGGAAGTGCTATATATAATATATACAGTATATGAGTGGGATGGAAGTGCTATGTATAATATATACAGTATGTGATTGGGGTGGAAGTGCTATATATAATATATACAGTATATGAGTGAGTGGAAGTGTTATGTATAATATATACAGTATAATGAGTGGAGTGGAAGTGTTATGTATAATATATACAATATAATGAGTGGGGTGGAAGTGCTATATATAATATATACAGTATATGAGTGGGTGGAAGTGCTATATATAATATATACAGTATATGAGTGGGGTGGAAGTGCTATATATAATATATACAGTATATGAGTGGGGTGAAAGTGCTATATATAATATATACAGTATATGAGTGGGTGGAAGTGCTATATATAATATATACAGTATATGAGTGGGGTGGAAGTGCTATATATAATATATACAGTATATGAGTGGGATGGAAGTGCTATGTATAATATATACAGTATAATGAGTGGGTGAAAGTGCTATATATAATATATACAGTATATGAGTGGGTGGAAGTGCTATATATAATATATACAGTATGTGATTGGGGTGGAAGTGCTATATATAATATATACAGTATATGAGTGGGTGGAAGTGTCATGTATAATATATACAGTATAATGAGTGGAGTGGAAGTGTTATGTATAATATATACAGTATAATGAGTGGGGTGGAAGTGCTATATATAATATATACAGTATATGAGTGGGTGGAAGTGCTATATATAATATATACAGTATATGAGTGGGGTGGAAGTGCTATATATAATATATACAGTATATGAGTGGGATGGAAGTGCTATGTATAATATATACAGTATGTGATTGGGGTGGAAGTGCTATATATAATATATACAGTATATGAGTGGGTGGAAGTGTTATGTATAATATATACAGTATAATGAGTGGAAGTGTTATGTATAATATATACAGTATAATGAGTGGGGTGGAAGTGCTATATATAATATATACAGTATATGAGTGGGTGGAAGTGCTATATATTATACAGTATATGAGTGGGGTGGAAGTGCTATATATAATATATACAGTATATGAGTGGGGTGAAAGTGCTATATATAATATATACAGTATATGAGTGGGTGGAAGTGCTATATATAATATATACAGTATATGAGTGGGGTGGAAGTGCTATATATAATATATACAGTATATGAGTGGGATGGAAGTGCTATGTATAATATATACAGTATAATGAGTGAGTGAAAGTGCTATATATAATATATACAGTATATGAGTGGGTGGAAGTGCTATATATAATATATACAGTATGTGATTGGGGTGGAAGTGCTATATATAATATATACAGTATATGAGTGGGTGGAAGTGTTATGTATAATATATACAGTATAATGAGTGGAGTGGAAGTGTTATGTATAATATATACAGTATAATGAGTGGGGTGGAAGTGCTATATATAATATATACAGTATATGAGTGGGTGGAAGTGCTATATATAATATATACAGTATATGAGTGGGTGGAAGTGTTATGTATAATATATACAGTATAATGAGTGGGGTGGAAGTGCTACATCTCCTATATATTTGGCTACATCTGTGACTCTGTGCCTGGCCGTAACGCTGGGTGGAGTCACAGCGGTGGGCGGAGTCAGCAAGTCTCTGCTCCTGCTGCCTGTCCATCTCTCTCTCTCTCCCCTCCCCCCACCCATCAGCAGCTCTGACTCCCCGGCCGCGGCGCCGGGCCAACAACAACGGCTGATGCCGCCCCCGGCATACACATTAGGAGGGACGGGTGGCGCAGGAGAAGGCTTTCATAGCCCTCCCTGCCCGCGTACACACACCCGCCGCCTCCTCCGCACACATCCAGCTGTCAGCTCTCCTGCTGTGACAGGAGCCGAGTGCTGCAGTGACATCATCTCCTGTCACAGAGAAGAGCCGCCACACACTCCAGTCTCCGGGGGCTGCCAGCATCTACAGGCTAGCTGGAAACACCCCCGAGCGAGAGAAAACATACCCGCGAGGCCACGCCCCTTTCACAGCAGGCTACGCCCCCTTTTCGGCCGCTGGGGGGGTGAGAGATGTGTGTAACAGTAATACTGACCTGGTGACGCCTCTGGACACTACTGTTTACCAGCCTGCAGCAGCCGCCCACAGCCTCAACGGTGAGTCCCTCCGGCCATCCTACCCACTGATTCTATGTGTGGACCCCACTTTACACAAGTCTCCTCTTCTGGTGCCCTCCCCCTCCACTACTTTCCCCCCTCTCTTCATCAGCTTCCTCACTGGGGACCCTCCCTGCCGACCCGCGTCTCTATATCCCCTCCCTACCGCCCCGCGTCTCTCTATCCCCTCCCTACCGCCCCGCGTCTCTATATCCCCTCCCTACCGCCCCACGTCTTTCTATCCCCTCCCTACCGCCCCGCATCTCTATATCCCCTCCCTACCGCCCCGCGTCTCTATATCCCCTCCCTACCGCCCCACGTCTTTCTATCCCCTCCCTACCGCCCCGCATCTCTATATCCCCTCCCTACCGCCCCGCGTCTCTGTATCCCCTCCCTACCGCCCTGCGTCTCTCTATCCCCTCCCTACCGCCCCGCGTCTCTCTATCCCCTCCCTACCGCCCCGCGTCTCTATATCCCCTCCCTACCGCCCCCGCGTCTCTCTATCCCCTCCCAGCCGCCCTGCCTCTCTGTATCCCCTCCCTACCGCCCTGCGTCTCTCTATCCCCTCCCTACCGCTCTGCGTCTCTGTATCCCCTCCCTACCGCCCTGCGTCTCTGTATCCCCTCCCTACCGCCCTGCGTCTCTCTATCCCCTCCCTACCGCTCTGCGTCTCTGTATCCCCTCCCTACCGCCCTGCGTCTCTGTATCCCCTCCCTACCGCCCTGCGTCTCTGTATCCCCTCCCTACCGCCCTGCGTCTCTGTATCCCCTCCCTACCGCCCCGCGTCTCTCTGTCCGCTCCCTACCGCCCCCGCGTCTCTGTATCCCCCCCCCTACCGCCACACCTCTCTCTATCCCCTCACTACCGCCACGCCTCTCTCTATCCCCTCCCTACCGACACGCCTCTCTCTAGCCCCTCCCTACCGCTCTGCGTCTCTGTATCCCCTCCCTACCGCCCTGCGTCTCTGTATCCCCTCCCTACCGCCCCGCGTCTCTGTGTCCCCTCCCTACCCCCTGTATCCCATACACGGTCCATACCACTGGCTCCTTGATACCTTCCTGACAAACCCTCACCAGGAGTACAGGAGCCATAACCCCCTGCGGTGCCGCCCATAGTTACCGGTATATCGGTGATGCTCCGCTCTGCCGCCTCCTCCCTATCCCTCACACAGCAAGCGCAGGGCGCAAGCCCAGCTCCGAGCACATGACCGCGCTGTCCATGCCCATTGGCCCTGGTACCAGCTCCAGCCATTGCCCCCTCCTCCTACTGCACCTGAGGGGGGCGCGCACATAGCGCATGCAGAGGGGGACTGGTGCACCTGCGGCCGCGTGGAGACCTTGCGTGCGCAACATGTCCGTGTTGCTACACCTGAAGGATGGTACGGTGTAGAGAGAGGACACAGCTGCCCCTGCTCCGCATTGTACCAGCACTTCCCTCTGTGTCTAATGACACCATATACCTCTTCATGCGGGTATGTCTATATCACATACATCCTTATCCGTGTCCTATATATTGTTACAAATAAAATGACATAGGTATAGGTCCCGCACCCCCTCCCCCCACACCTGCATCCACCTCCCCGTCCACTCGCAGCATCTACATACTCCCCTGCCTCATCCGCGGTCCCCCCCCGCACCCGCTGCATTCTGTACATCGTGCCCTGCAGGCACTGTTCACGCCGTCGCAAGGGGCTGCGCCCCCTTCACCATTGGAAGCACTTTCGTCGTGCAATATTTAACCACTAACAAACCTAGGAATGCAGGTAATACTCATACAAATATTGAACCGCAGCAAGGCGTGCAGGGGTTAAGGGGGCGTAGCCCCTTTCGACGGTGTGAAGAGCGCCCGTAGGGCGCGATGAAGCACCTAGTATATAATATATACTGTATAATGAGTGGGGTGGAAGTGCTATATATAATATATACAGTATAATGAGTGGGGTGGAAGTGCTATATATATAATATATACAGTATGTGAGTGGGCTGGAAGTGCTATATATAATATATACAGTATATGAGTGGGGTGGAAGTGCTATGTATAATATATACAGTATATGAGTGGGGTGGAAGTGCTATATATAATATATACAGTATGTGATTGAGGTGGAAGTGCTATATATAATATATACAGTATATGAGTGGGATGGAAGTGTTATATATAATATATACTGTATAATGAGTGGGGTGGAAGTGCTATATATAATATACACATTATATGAGTGGGGTGGAAGTGCTATATATAATATATACAGTATGTGAGTGGGCTGGAAGTGCTATATATAATATATACAGTATATGAGTGGGGTGGAAGTGCTATGTATAATATATACAGTATATGAGTGGGGTGGAAGTGCTATATATAATATATACAGTATGTGATTGGGGTGGAAGTGCTATATATAATATATACAGTATATGAGTGGGTGGAAGTGCTATATATAATATATACAGTAAGTGAGTGGGGTGGAAGTGTTATATATAATATATATATATAGTATGTGATTGGGGTGGAAGTGCTATATATAATATATACAGTATATGAGTGGGGTGGAAGTGTTATATATAACTAGGTGCTTCTACAGTATATGAGTGGGGTGGAAGTGCTATATGTAATATATACAGTATGTGATTGGGGTGGAAGTGCTATATATAATATATACAGTATATGAGTGGGGTGGAAGTGTTATATATAATATATACAGTATATGAGTGGGGTGGAAGTGCTATATATAATATATACAGTATATGAGTGGGGTGGAAATGCTATATATAATATATACAGTATATGAGTGGGGTGAGCGGGGCAGGCAGCGGCTGGGAGCCGGGGTCACACACACACACCGCCTGCTGCCTCTGGATGCTGGGATTGGCGGCTGTCCCTCCCGGTCGCTGCAGCAGAGGTCGCCCGTCGCTCCCCCCTCCGGCAGGGCCCCGGCGCTGCAGCTCTGGAGCAGGAGACTCAGTTGTTACTTTATTACATTGTTGGTGAGTTTGCAGCAACTCGCGGCCTCCCCGGCTCCGGATCCAGCACCCCCGGGAGCCCGCACCCCCTGTCCCCCGCCGCCCGCACACTCCCGGATCCCGTCTTCTCACTCATCGCCGGGCATGAGTTAGCCAGCAATGGACACCAAGCATTTCCTGCCGCTGGGTGAGTGCCTGTGTGGGATTGCGGGGTGTGCATGCACCTGGGGGTCTGCAGCCTGGGGTGCTGAGGGGTGTGCGCCCACCTGGCTGTCTGTGGGGGGATGCACAGCTGCCAGTGCATTGTGTTACAGGCCCCTGGAAGTGCGCCGGGGTATATAGGCAGGCAGGCTGGAAGTGCGCCGGGGGTAGACTGGTAGTGTGTGTTCCCCTCTCTGCCCTGGCTGGTCTTGCTCAAACTTTGAGGCACCTCTGGAATTGTGCCTCCACTCCAGGTAACCCAACTCCTGTAGATGCTGCAAACACGTGCACAAGTTGTGACTCTTGTTATTCTGCAGCTGGGGGCAGCCCCTGTGCACTCACTGCTGAGGGGCATCTACACTGGGGACAGCCCCTGTGCACTCACTACTGAGGGGGCATCTACACTGGGGGCAGCCCCTGTGCACTCACCGCTGAGGGGGCATCTACACTGGGGGCAGCCCCTGTGCACTCACTACTGAGGGGGCATCTACACTGGGGGCAGCTCCCTGTGCACTCACTACTGAGGGGGCATCTACACTGGGGGCAGCCCCTGGGCACTCACTGCTGAGGGGGCATCTACACTGGGGGCAGCCCCTGTGCACTCACTACTGAGGGGGCATCTACACTGGGGGCATCTACACTGGGGGCAGCCCCTGTGCACTCACTGCTGAGGGGGCATCTACACTGGGGGCAGCCCCTGTGCACTCACCGCTGAGGGGGCATCTACACTGGGGGCAGCTCCTGGGCACTCACTACTGAGGGGGCATCTACACTGGGGGCAGCCCCTGGGCACTCACTGCTGAGGGGGCATCTACACTGGGGGCAGCTACCAGTGCACTCACTACTGAGGGGGCATCTAAACTGGGGGCAGCCCCTGTGCACTCACTACTGTGGGGGCATCTACACTGGGGGCAGCTCCCTGTGCACTCACTACTGAGGGGACATCTACACTGGGGGCAGCCCCTGTGGACTCACTGCTGAGGGGGCATCTACACTGGGGGCATCTACACTGGGGGCATCTACCAGTGCACTCACTACTGAGGGGGCATCTACACTGGGGGCAGCTCCCTGTGCACTCACTGCTGAGGGGGCAACTACACTGGGGGCAGCTCCCTGTGCACTCACTGCTGAGGGGGCATCTACACTGGGGGCAGCCCCTGGGCACTCACTGCTGAGGGGGCATCTACACTGGGGGCAGCCCCTGTGCACTCACTGCTGAGGGGGCATCTACACTGGGGGCATCCCCCTGTGCACTCACTGCTGAGGGGGCATCTACACTGGGGGCATCTCCCTGTGCACTCACTGCTGAGGGGGCATCTACACTGGGGGCAGCCCCTGTGCACTCACTGCTGAGGGGGCATCTACACTGTCTGGGGGCAGCCCCCTGGGCACTCACTGCGGAGGGGGCATCTACACTGGGGGCAGCCCCTGTGCACTCACTGCTGAGGGGGTATCTACACTGGGGGCAGCTCCCTGGGCACTCACTACTGAGGGGCATCTACACTGTCTGGGGGCAGCCCCCTGGGCACTCACTGCGGAGGGGGCATCTACACTGGGGGCAGCCCCTGTGCACTCACTGCTGAGGGGGTATCTACACTGGGGGCAGCTCCCTGGGCACTCACTACTGAGGGGCATCTACACTGTCTGGGGGCAGCCCCTGTGCACTCACTGCTGAGGGGGCATCTACACTGGGGGCAGCTCCCTGGGCACTCACTGCTGAGGGGGCATCTACACTGGGGGCAGCCCCTGTGCACTCACTGCTGAGGGGGCATCTACACTGGGGGCAGCTCCCTGGGCACTCACTACTGAGGGGGCATCTACACTGGGGGCAGCCCCTGGGCACTCACTGCTGACAGGGTACATACACTGTGGGCTTTAGGATGACGTCCAGGTGGGGGCAGAGGGGCTTTGTACTGACACTGTGAGGGGTGTCTGGCAGTCAGGGGGAGGGAGAAATCACTTCCTGAGTGTTTATAATCCCTTTGAGGTGGGATGTTGTGGAAGGAAAGGAACAGATAGTGATAACAAAGCAGTAATTCCTACCTGGCCATAAAGCCAGTAAGTGCCCCAATAACTGGATTATTGCCCATAGGGGCTTTGCAATGGACTTGGGGCATTGACTGGCTTGTGTCCTATGAGCAGAGAGGGGTGTTTGATGTATTGGAATGATGCTATAACCTGTGTTTACAGTGCTACAGTCTAGGTTTGATAGAAAGTGATTTGGTGCAAGTGTCCAGGCTGCAGACACTGCAGGGTTAAACGGCAATGGCTTTTACACAGCACTACATGGTTGTGAGAGAGCCCTAGGGCCTGTCAAGTGACACTCAGCGACTGTCTATTCCACTAACATCAGACTATCTGTGCCAGCCAGTGCCCAGGTAGGTGCCCTCACTGTGCAGTCACAGCATTGGGGTTTATATAAATGGCAGAAATGAGATCACACAAACCACAAGATTGACAAATGTAATGTGTCTGATATTAATCAGTGCCGCCCACTCTTCCTGGCAGCCATGGCATCTGAAGTTGCATTGCCTGGCACAGTTGTCTGTGGAGTGGTCGGAACCCTGCAGGTTTTTTTGCTCTGGATTGTCCCATTTACACAGATAATCTGCAGGGTTTACGCTCCGTCCTGTTATTGTGTCGCTGCAGCTCTGGAGTGTTGGTTTCCTGCTTGTTGCATATTGTGATATTTTATTTGCTGTTTACAAACCGTAATACTCTCGCTTTCTGCCGTCTGTGGATTTTTTCTGAGTGGGGGGTAATGGGGTGGAGTTTATTATTTTGGAACCTGGCTGAATAAAACAAATGATAGTTATGCAACTGGATTGCCCCCCCACAAGTTTTCATGACATCAGAGATATTGCAGATTTGGAGCCTGTTAGATGCCCCCCGAGGTTTATAAAGTTTACAGAAGATCTCACGGTGACTGCAGGCGTGTGGCTTCGGCACATGCCGTATGCTGGATGACGGCTTGTCGCTCGGGTGCCTGCGTTGCAGCTTTTCTGAGTAATCATTTGCCGTGCTGCCCACACAGGGCTCTGAATTGGCGCTTTCACATTTATTAAATGATCTTAGTTCTGTTTTCCACTCCCTTTTAACCTTTAATCTGATTTTGTTGCTCACATATATCTGGCACGTTATATAGTGTGTGTGTATTTTATTGGACCACAGTGTGAATAATAGGAGGACTTGTGTGTAATTGTGTAAGGTAAGCGTCAGCCTCCTGGTATACTCTTGTGCTTTGCAACACCGCGTTTGTGCAAAAGCGTTGTTCCAGGCCTCTGTCGTAAATATTGTTATTCTGTTGTGTTATTCTGGTGCGTGACACGGGGTCAGATATATAAATACCCTCATAATGCAGCGTACAATCCATTTGTATCTCGTGCAGGTAAACCAAGTGTGTCTGTCACCTGCACGCTGCGGCGTTCAAACATTTTGTTGCCCTGTGACTGCAGCCCATCAATTTATATAAGATCTGCTGATGTTGCTGAGACGCGAGGTACGGTGTGCCTCGTGCCTCAGTGATGTTTGCTGGTTACCGGGCAAGTAACGTAAATTAGGCCCAGATTTGTCAAGCCTTGGAGAGTGATAAATTGCACGGTGATAAAAGTGCCAACCAATCAGCTCCTAGTTGTCAGTTTACAGACTGTGTTTGAAAAATGACAGACATGAGCTGATTGGTTGCTACTTTATCATCTGCCTATCTCACCTTTTATATGGCGCTGTCAAGCAGCCCTGACTGTTTTATAAGGCAGAAATTGAACGTTCCCCATCTAATTACGTTCGTTAACAAACTACACCAGGGGTAACGTGATCTCCATCAGACGTCTCAAGTGCCGGTTACAGAGCGCCGGCCGCGGTCTCACTATAACCGCCCCCCTTCCTTTCTGCGTGCATTACTTATTTATTTATTTATTTTGGTTGGTCACTGCCAAGCATTGGATGGTGCCAAGTGCAGATGCCATCTGATAAGTTGGCCGGGCAGCCCAGCACTTATCCGTCTGAACCCGCTTTAAAGGCTGTGTCACCGGTAGAAGATAAGATTGTTCTAGAACTTCAATCAAACGCTTCTTGCGCGGATTGGGTTGCCGTGTGTGACAGCTCAGTGTCCCGTTCCAGGGGAGCAGTAGAAATAAACTATTAATGGATTGTCATACCAGCAGGGGTCTCGATAAACGGGTCAGGCGCTCCAAAGGACTGGTCGCCTTCCTTTCCTAGTGTGTATCTGTAAGGATCATGAAAAGAAGAAAAGTCATTATTATTATTATTATTATTATTAACATTTGTATATATAGTACCGGGGGCACAGTATTATAAGATGCAGACTGGTCGCCAGAGCTTACAGTCTAATTTTATTGTACAATTTATTTATTTATTATTATTTATTAACAGTTTCTTATATAGCGCAGCAAACTCCGTTGCGCTTTACGACTGGACACAATTGGAAGACAAAACCGGGTAAAAACAAACAGTCATAGAGGTAGGAGGGCCCTGCTCGCAAGCTTACAATCTATGGGGAAAGTCCTACCCCTTCCATGCTGCAGAAACCTCCCCCATTGTACTATAGGTGGTAGAATCTTATACTGGTATGGAAGCGGATTTCATAGGACGTATTAATCAAACCTGCCTCTTTGGGGTAGGGGAGCCTCTGGGCAACTGCGACCCCCCCCCCCCCCATGCATTTGACTATGGCACCCCCAGGATTTATCCAGCTTGCAGGACACTTGTGGCTTTCAGAATATTTTGTTTTAAAGCGAATGGTCTAGGAAGAGGTTCTGCGGCAGCAGGGCACTTTCAGGTTGGCTAGAACCCTATTTGTACCTTATAAGTGTCAGATAGGGGCATGTATGTGCTAAGTGTTCACGTGTGGATTTGCCCGTGGCTGCTTTTCATGGCCCCTGGTTTCGGAGAGTACAACGGCGCAGGTTGTTTCACGCAGGGCAGGTGTGTGACAGAAGGAGAGGGGGGGGGGGGGGGGACGGTTGGACTTTTCCCTGGTACACGAGAATTAAAAAGGAAAAAAAAAAAAATCAAGAGTCCAGGGTTCAAAGCCGCCCTGCCTATTCGGCGTCCCGTGCTAGCGCCTATTAACCATTACTTTGCTGGAACCTGCGGATTAACGGTGCCAGCAGCAAAACGTGACGTTTCTTCAAGTCGCTTCCTGTTTAAATGCTGGGACTGTTTTTTTTTGATAATGCAATTTATGTTTTGTTTTTTGTTCTTTCTTTTTTATACTTGTTTTTTTTTTTGTAAATAAAAATGTTACTCATTCATTGGCCCAAATGTATTATCCCGCGAGTTGCATTTACCGGCGTGATTCCAGCAATTCACAGATCTATAATGGCGATATTAAATTTCTGCTGCTTTAAATGTACGGACTACATCTCAGAAACCACGACGGTGTCTAAAACTCGCAGGTGATTACGTTTTGGCTCACGGTGTGAATAATTGTGCCATGAAAGTTAATTCAATTTAAAATGCAGACCGTCCCTCCCTAAGGAAGACAGGAACAACCTGCGTCAATGCGACACTACCGCCCTCTACATTGCGTTGGGCAGAGGTCCACTGATGTGTGCGTGCAGACGGTGTGCAAAAATTGCTAGCTCTAAAGGCGCACACGCACTTGCTGAGAAAGTAAACGACGTCGCTCATTTTCACCCTTCCTGAGCGTCGTGGTTTACTTTCTCGCCAAGTGTGTATGCCGGCGGGTTGTTAATGACCCTCAATGTTGGCTGTGCATGCAGCTCAATTTGGGCTGTCGTCCAATAGCTGCCTACACGGCCCGGCTGCGTCACTGAGCGATATGGTCCTCCTATCGCTCAGTGTGTACGCCCTGCCGTCGATCGCCCGGGAGAGGAAACGCTAGGCGACGACGCTTATAGAGCACGTTGCCTAGTCTGTACCCACCATTAGTCTCACTTCTACTTTTGTGGCTGCTGGAGCTAAATGTAAGTGGAAGAATAGGGACGATTACCTCTTGTCCCACTTTCTGCATGCACAGGAAGAACACCTGAGAAGGGTGGAACATTGCCCGGAACTTTCTGTTCTTTTCTGTAAACATACCCGTAATGAGGATGAATCTGGTACCTGTGTTACATATAATAACAGTTTGGATGTAGCATTAATTATTTTGGTAGAGACTGCACAATCCCATATAGAAAATACAGCCACCCTCTGGGTTTGCCAATGAGGTCATAGGGAGATGATTGCAGCAGCAAATTTGTTAGCAGTTGGGCAAAACCATGGCCCTCATTCCGAGTTGATCGGTCGCAAGGCGATTTTAGCAGAGTTACACACGCTAAGCCGCCGCCTACTGGGAGTGAATCTTAGCTTCTTAAAATTGCGAACGATGTATTCGCAATATTGCGATAACAAACTTCTTAGTTTCAGAGTAGCTTCAGACTTACTCGGCATCTGCGATCAGTTCAGTGCTTGTCGTTCCTGGTTTGACGTCACAAACACACCCAGCGTTCGCCCAGACACTCCCCCGTTTCTCCGGCCACTCCTGCGTTTTTTCCGGAAACGGTAGCGTTTTCATCCACACGCCCCTAAAACGCTGTGTTTCCGCCCAGTAACACCCATTTCCTGTCAATCACACTACGATCGCCGGAGCGATGAAAAAGCCGTGAGTAAAAATACTATCTTCATTGTAAAATTACTTGGCGCAGTCGCAGTGCGAATATTGCGCATGCGTACTAAGCGAATTTTCACTGCGATGCGATGAAAAATACAGAGCGAACGACTCGGAATGAGGGCCCATGTGCACTGCAGGTGGGGCAGATGTAATATGTGCAGAGAGAGTTAGATTTGGGTGGGTTTTATTGTTTCTGCGCAGGGTAAATACTGGCTGCTTTATTTTTACACTGCAATTTAGATTTCAGATTGAACACCCCCCACCCAAATCTAACTCTCTCTGCACGTGTTACATCTGCCCCACCTGCAGCGCACATGGTTTTGCCCAACTGCTAACAAATTTGCTGCTGCGATCAACTCTGAATTACCCCCATAATCTGCAATGGGAGCACCGCGGTTTAATTACCCAGCAGTGGCATTTTCCCAGGTTAACACTTGCGCTGCCGGCACACTCGTAGCAGGAATGTATAATCGCCTGGTTGCAAGAAGTCGTGCAACAATCTGACGCTTGGTACACTAATGTGCTGTAACCATAGCGACCCATCCGAGGTCCGCTCACTAGACTTGTGCAAAGTTGACGTCTGGTGAGTTGTTTGTGCATAATGGCTGCATTTTGTGTGGTACCGGCAGGAAATATGGTGATTAAATAAGATTACGGATGCTGTTGTGCACAGAACGTGGTAGTGTGACTGATGTCAGTGTGTTGGGCCCTGGACGTGGGTGTGAATTTTGCCACCTCTGTGCGGTAGATTCATGCGATGGCAACAAACTCCGAGACAGGCCAGAAGGACATTTTTCCTGCTATAAAATGCTCCGGCTCTGTGTGATCAGGAAGAGGTGCGGTTTAGTGGTTAAAGCAGAGTCTTGTGACTCCAGCGCACTGTTTCTTACAGAGGGGCGGCTGAGGATTTAAAGGCACAGGACATTCCACCATTTCCTGCCTCCACGCCATTACTTTCTGGACCCACATTTGCCTTTACGGGGCGTCGCGTCCTGTGCTGTGCTATTTATATTTTCATTTCTTCGTTTAAAAAAATAAATAAAAAATTTGTTCGTGTTCACGACAACGGAAGGGCCTGATTCAGAGTGGCAGGCGCAGCTGCGATTCTGTGCGCAGCAGACTTGCGAAGGCGTGCGGAGTCAGGCGCCGTCCTGTGCGTGGAGACGCCCACTGCCGACGCCTTGCATACTCCGCCGAAATACAAAAGCGGGTACATCGCTAGCACCGTGGAGGCACCATAGATAGGCTTTCTCAGAATGAAACCCAGGGGGCTCTCTGTCTGCGTGCGGATTCGCAGTGGCTGACTATGGCATGCCCAGAAAAATGATGCCGACAGGCGTGGTATGACTTGTCATAGGGTCAGTCTGTTGACACGCCACATGTTCATCCAAGTGATGTTGACATGCTGAACTGTCAACACACCGTCCCTGGTGATCTAGTGGTCTCTTATCTTCTCCCGACAGCAGTGGTGGCTCCAGTGTCGGCTTCACGGTCCCAGCGGTGCAGCGGCAGTCACTTCCAGCGCAGGCCTGTGATGTTGCAGCGTTCCAGGCAGCATTTCTCCCACTATTCCCTAACCCTAATTCCTACCTTCCTTAGTGCCTAACCCTAACTTCCCCCACACCCCCCTGTAGACTTACCCCAACCTCCTCTCGGTGGCGCCGAACCCTAAACGACATCATCCACAGAAAGGCGACAATTCAGTTGCTGTCGTTGTGAATCTGTGGAATGTCTGAGGATTTGGATGTGGTGTCTGTCAACAGTTTGAACCGTGTCGATGTTCTAATGTCATCATTGTGCCCGGATTCTGTCCGACGCGCATTTTTCTGGCCACTTCCTGTTACACCGCCATGCACTGACTTCCGGTCTCTCACTTTGCAAATAAACTGTGCGTACGCCAGCGCTAATCCATCACCGCGCATGCACGTTATGGCTTTGGCACATGCGCAGCGTTCAGGGGCGATTTAACAGAGGTGATGATGTCATAATGGTGTTGATGTCATAATGGTGTTGATGCCACAATGGTGATGATGTCATATTAGTGAAGATGTCACAATGGTGATGTCACAATGGTGATGATGTCATAATTGTGATAATGTTAAAATTGTTATGATGTCATTATGGTTACGACATAATGACATCATAACTCCGGGTGGACCCCTCCTCTGTGTGGCGCAGTAGTCTCCGCCATCATACCGGAGTCTACTGCGTATACGCAGGTCCACGGAAACAAGGCGCCCGCCATGTTCATGAGACCAAAATCACTACTGCGCACGTGCAGTGGCCGTTTTGGCCGTGATTTTTGGCGCTGCTGCGGCACCCGATGCTGGACTTTGGAGAGGTTAGTATTAAAATATGGGTGCAATGTGTACAGTATGGCCCCCCCCCCCCCCCCCCCCGGTTCCAGGGGCCCGTGCGTACCATTGCACCCTGTTATAGAAACGCCAATGGCTCCGTTGCGTCAGCACCTCTGAATTGGGCTCATGGGCACCAGTGATGGGAAAGGGGAATGCTATTTGTCTATACATTTGCTTTTATTGACATGAGTGGGAGCCTTTGATGGAAGTGGAACAGCGCCCCCCGCAGGCTCACCGCCATGGTTGCTGGCAGAATTTTTTATTGACTTTGCCAATGTTTGAACAAAGCGTCTGCCAAACATTGCAATAGACTTGCAACATATACTGTAATGTTTCAGCCTTAAGTCTCTCTTTAAATAGTCAGGGTTGTATTATGAATCTAGACCTTAATTGGCAATTCAGGTGCGTAATTGCCGGAATAAGGAAGCTGTACGCCTTATCAGCGGTGACTAACCGCTTTATGGCGGCCTGATATGCAGGAAAACGAGTCCCTTGCTCACATTTTCAGCTTGTTGTATTAAGGTTTATAAAACCGTAATTACCTTCCCGAGATTTGTGTTGTTTTTCAGACAGGGAAAAAAAAGAAATCAGCCCAGAAAACACTTGGATTGCAGACCGTGAACGCACCAGATTCTGGAAGATCCTTCCATTGGACGTCATAGGTGGCTATTAGTAAATAGTGTCTGGTGATGGCCCATTTGCAGTGACAGGACCAATTTTGGCTTATCCAAAAATGTCATGTGCGATTATTTAAAATGATTATATATTCCCTGTCACATGGACACACACGAGCAGTTGTTTTTGGTCAGAAGCCAGTTGCCCAACCAGTATAACTTTGGGGCGGTGTGGGGAAACCGGAGCATCCTCAGAAACCTACATAAACGGGGGGAGAACATGCAAACTCCACACCAATAGGGCTCTGGTCAGGAATTGGACTCATGACTTCACTGCTGCGAGGCAGTAATGCTATCCACTACACCACCATGTTGACAGTATGATGATTTTGATGCTATGTAATGTCTTTTGTTCGCCTTCAGTCCACGGAACAGCTGTAGGTTCTGCTTTACACAAGCCACAATGTAATTCATGGATTTAATAGGCCCTTCGTCTTTGCTTTTTGTTCCTTGCCACTAATTCCTTCAGCTCCCTCTTCAAAAGTGTCAGCGTTATAAAGATGAGACGTCTTTTGACAATGATGAGAAAACAATACCTGGAGAACGCCACTTAGAAACTATTAGAGCCTGATGTAACATATATTGTATCACCTGCTGCCGCTAACACATATACGCAAGCCTTTACTCTTACTCCTGAGTGTCAGGTTGTTGCAGGTCTGTGTGGCTGCTTTTCCAAGGAGCAAGGTTTTATTGAATGTAGTTTCTGCGTTCCATATAGGAGCGGGGAATGTCGGTGTCTCTGACACTGGCCGCAGAGCTCTCTGTAACAATGTCTGTGCTGAATGCCGGCAGCTACTCGTTATTCAGTTCCCATTTATACAGCTTCACTCGGCACTCTGCTCTGCGTCGCCTCTGTTCTTCGCTCCTGTTCTCTTACTGTAGACCCAGGCGTAGATTTTATCCTTCTAATGGCCCACGTAACCTTCCCTCGCATCCACACAAATCGTCTTCTCTTCAGATTCCAACAATTCGGATCTCTCTCGTCGAGGTCAGTAAAGTCTTCTGCGCCCGTAATGTTCCTCGCGAGGCGCACAATTGAATCGCACCTCTGCCTCCGTATTGTTAGACGGCGCTCAGACATTTTTAAGATGCCGCTGGGAATTAAAAGAACTTTCATATTATACTTTTATGTTCCGTCTATGATATCTGCACCCAATCACCTGCCTGTAGTTGGTATGTGAAGTTATTATAACTCTTTGCGAGCTGTTTGCAATGAGTACATTGTAGAGATTTACCTACTGACTGAACAGGTGAAACAAATCTGTAAGTGTTCAGTAATCGCAGGCTTTCTCCGAGCGTTAGAGGGAGGCGTTTCTTCCTTGCTTGTACTCAACGCACACCCGGGAGGGGGGGCTGGGTGATGTGTGTAACTATCTATCTGTATACAGATGTAGCCAGGCTCAGCTTACCCGCAACGCGTATGCATTGGCGCCCGCATTGTGGGTGTGGCTAGCTGCGCCCGGCTGAGATTATTCACCCCGGCGATTGGATAATGTATAGTTTATGGTACGCAGGTGCAAATATACGCACGCAAACAAGCCGCAGGTGTGCCTAGCCGCAGACACACACACACACACACACACACACACACACACACACACACACACACACACACACACACACACACTCTCTCTCTCTCTAGTAGCTTTAATCTGTGCTGCATATTTCTGAAACCTCTTCGTCCATTTTACTAGCCTTACCATACTATCCCTTTAAAGCGGGACAGTTATGAATTACACAGGTTCTGTGGCTGATTACAACCAGGTGACATGCAGCTTGAAGTCAGCCAGCCCCAGAACCTGTGTAATCCATGAGTATCCCGGTTTAAAGGGACAGTATGGTAAGCCTACATTTAATGCTGCCCAATAGCGTCCCCATTCCTTTCACGGTGCCCCGATACCCACAATTACCATTATCGGATGAGCAGCAACAGGTCAGAAGTATAAAAAGATTTCCTTTTAAATACGCAAGTGTTTTAAAACCTTTTTTAAATAAATGATTTAAATCTTTATATAGTTAAAAAAAAAAAAAGTAGCCTTTCAGTCCCAATGAGCGAGAGGTGCACTGCTTATATTTGTTGTAACAATGAAGGGGGGGGGGGATTTATCAAAGCTTAAGAGAGAGATAAAGTAGCAGCCAACCCGCTCCTAGCTGTCATGTTACAGGTTGTGTTTGAAAAATGACACTAGCTGATTGGTTGGGACCTCTCCACTTTCAAGGATTGATAAATACCCCCCATTGATAATCTGATAAACCTGCCTGTGTGTGCCATACTACAGAGAAATAATATTATCTCAGAGCAGTGGTTATTACGTGTGTGTGTGTGTGTGTGTGTGTGTGTGTGTTTGTGTGTGTGTGTGTGGGGAGGGGGTCAGGTGGGTGGATGGTCCACGGTCCTTTTGGCCACGGAAGGTAGCAGTGTGTTGCTGTATATGTATGCATATGTAGAGATGAAAGCAAACACTCCTACTAATTTTTAATTGGTGTGCACAAATGGGTCTGGGACTCCAGGTCGACACCAAAAAGGTCGACACACACCGTAGGTCGACACCACTTGGTCGCCATGAACACGGTCGACATGGTGTTTTTTTGGTGTCGTTTTCTTCATACAGTGACCAGG
The DNA here is from genome assembly GCF_028390025.1 of Pseudophryne corroboree. Lineage (NCBI taxonomy): Eukaryota > Metazoa > Chordata > Amphibia > Anura > Myobatrachidae > Pseudophryne > Pseudophryne corroboree. Next base: position 13,183,084 of record NC_086451.1, read on the forward strand.
AAACCCAATTAGTGCACCGTGTCCCCTCGCATGGCTCGCTCTGCTACCGCTGCGCTCAGCACAGGTTACCGTTCCCAATCGTAGTCCACGTGGATCGTAAAGTATGAAAAAGATCAAAAAATGAAAAAAATACAGGAAAAACTTAGGTCAACCTTCTTCACGTCGACCCTTTCTCCATGTCGACATAAGGTGTTTCGAGCAATTGGCGGCGACCTAAGGTGTGTCGACTTTTTTTGTGTCGACCTGGAGTCCAGATACCGCACAAATAAGGCCCCATATGCTTTACTAAGCATTCCTAGAAAATAACTAACAGTATTAATGAATAGTGTGCGCTATCTTGTTCTACTGATCACGGAGTAAAGCGACTGCCGCCCAATCAGCATTGTCAGGAAACTGCGGCGGCCGCTATATTAGCCGGAACCCCTCCGGAGCCCTTTTAAAGATAATATTGTGGGTGGCTGTAGCAAAAAGGGTTCTGGTATGAATGGTCGACGGTCATTAGGCCGACCACTATTGGTCGACACTGGCATGGTCGACACAGGACAGATCGATACGTGATAAGGTCGACATGGATTTTTGACCTGTTTTTGGTGTAATTTTTTCCGTAATATGACCAGGAACCCCAATTAGGGCACCGCGTCCCCTCACTTCGCTCGCCATGCTACGGGCAAGGTGCCTCGCTCCGCTACCGCTGCGCACGGCACAGGTTACCATTCCCAATCGTAGTCCATGTGGATGGTAAAGTAAGAAAAAGTAAAAAAACAGTTTTTTTTAAAGCCACGGCGACTTTTTCATGTGTCGACCTATCATGCGCCAACCATTTTTATGTGTCGACCATGTCAATGTCGACCAATAGTGGTCGACCTGCCACATGGATACCAACAAAAAGGCGAGGCATTATTCTATTTCATTGATACGCTGTTCCACATATAGATAATATATAAATACATTGGCTTCCTGTTTGCAGCCGCTCGTTCTGATCATTGTGAATGAAAATAGCGCCGCAGTACCCAGGCTATTAGGCCACACTTGTCTCCGCTAATTGGACCATTCATCCCTTCCCCGCATGAAGAGCGCGCAGCTGTTGCCATGTGGATACAAATGGAAGACGAATTCTCTATTAAACAAGAGCGGAAGAAAATAAACAAAGCGCGGTATGAAAGCCGGAGTCCGGTGGCGGCGGTGTTATTGTGTGGAGGGCGAGTTGTGTCCTTTGCTTGTTTGTGTGTTTTGCACTGGGTGCTGGCTTGTCGCATTAAAGAGAAAATTTTGGGCTTTACTCTAATAATTACGCATTTGGTTTATCCAGTGTTTTTCCCGTCTCGCCAATCCGTGAAACGGGGGTGTGCGACTATGGTGACGTTCTCTGGCGATGATGGTGACGTTCTCTTAATAGGGAAAGGACCGAAAGTTTAATGAGTTAATATAAAGCTTGTAGACGTTTGTTGGTCTGATGTTGGCTAATTCCCGCACCCTGCTGGCTCCGAGCTTCTATCCCCTGAGCCACCATGTTTATTTAATAATGTCCGACAGAAGGGTCATCCGTGAATTATGCCCCATAGTCCTGCGGTCGGTGATCGGTGTAACCCAGTACATGGGGTTATGCAAAGGAGAGAGGAGGAGACGCATTAAACAGCAGTTGAGTTGGCTTAAAAGTCATCCCAGTTACTGTGTATATGACCACAGTATAAAACAATGTAGTAAAAGTAATCATAATGAATAATTTATGTTAATCATCTAAGATTAGTCTAATTCTGGTGCTCAAAATTACAAATTAATGTGTATATTTGCAAAGATAAATGTAAAGTGCACTGTTCAGCGTTACCCTGACATCCCCCTGCAGCTCTGTTACATTGTAAAGCATTAACTCCTCGCACCGTTGCAGGCGGTGAAAGCTCCGCCCACATCTGTAGGACCATGTGGTCAAAAAGCTGAAACTGCATTCAGTTGAGCTACTGTGACATCACTGGTCCCGCCCCCTGTGCTCAGCAACAGCTCTGCATTGCTGCCAGTCTCTCTGTGTCTGCTCTGTTGCAGAAGCTCCGCCTCCTGACATGGCCAGCGGCTGCAGAGCGGCGCCAGAGAGCCTGGCGGACGCATTCAGTTATATATCAGCACTCCGTGAATGTTATTTGGCTGGGCAATAAAAGATAATTCAAATTCCAGTTCTCGTTCACACCCAGTCGTGGCAATCGCCATGTTCAACCATTTACGTCTGACACCCAATTATTGGGGGTGGGGGGGCGGGAATTCAGTTGTGGGCGAAGGGGGTAAATTGGTGTGGCGTTTAAGCGCCGGCAGTCCGATTCGCACCCTTCGCCAGGCCCGATTTGCACGCCTTTCGCTTAAAAGGGCTCACTATACCCTAAGGGTTAGCAAACCCTTCTGAGAGAGACCCGGCCACCCTAAAGTACGGCGGGTGCTATGGGAATTCGGACGGGCGAACAAGTCACCGGCAATTGAATTTCCCCCGAAACCTCTGTAGTTTTAATCCCCCCCCGTACACGTCTCTCAAACTCCAGCGGATAATCTTACTGGTGAGGGATGGAACAGTTTGGCAGGGTGGCACGCAGAGGCCTCGATGTCCTTTAGTACTGACCCAGTTTGTTAGTAGCGTGTGCACATTGCAGAACGTAGAACAGGCATCGCCCTGTATAGGACACCATTCTCTAGGAGAAGTAAAAGAAGACCTTTGAGAATAGAATGCCTTTCATTCCCGTGCGTGGTTCAGCTGGGAACGGTCGCTGCGTCTCCTCCGCCTCATCTGTAAATTAATTTGTGACTTTGTAAATGACCTAACATGACCGAAAATTGTTTCGCTTCCTCCCGCACCCCCCCCTATAATTGCCCATCATTATCTCCCTTACTTAATATGATTATATAGTCGTTGTAGGATAACGTATATAATGCGGAACTTTGCCATTTAACCGTGTCATTGCCGGATTCTCGCTCAGGCTGTGGCAGGAGCTGTCAGCAGCTTTTATTGCTTTCACTTCCAGGACCTGCACAACGCGTAAAGTCGCGCTCGTTTCCTCTTGCACAGCGGAGGATAACAGGATTCTCCCCGGGAACGGCCACCCAGTGTTATAAAGTCATTGTCTCGCTCAGCGGACGAAAAACTTGGCATAGATTGGGCCCAGAACAGGTGTGAGAAAGAAATAGCCAGGGAGACAAAGTGACGACATTGCAACACAGTGGTACCTTATACCGAGTGAGACATATAGCCCCATATGTAATCTTGCATTGACCATCCAGTAACCTCGTAGTCTCTGCGGGGATCACTTGCCAACAAGTTTTCATCAGTACCAACCAATCAGAAGCTAACGTTTACTTTCTCACGTGTGCTAGACGGAAACAAAGTGTTGATTGGTTGCTGTGTTTCAGAGCAACTTTTTGTGCCTAAATGCAACATTAATAATTATACTCAGCCACAGGAGTCAGGGGGGGGAAGGGGGGGGGGGGGGGTGTAACGTGAGCGCACTCCCAAGTATTTTTCAAAAAGTTTCGGTACAGGACTGTTTATAAAAATCATTCCTATTTTATATCTCTTACCTCTCTGTTTAACTATTCTGGCAGAACATTTTGAACCCGCTACATCGTTTTCTACTTTTAAGACATTGGGGCGAGATGTTATAGGGTCCGGGCTCGCCTTGTTTGTGAATCCCCCTTTAAAAAAAGGTCCGAGATCGTCCGGCATCCAGCGGCTCCGACGAAGTCGGACGCCATTACGTCCCGACAATTTATTTTTAATTTCTCTGACGTCCTAGTGGATGCTGGGAACTCCGTAAGGACCATGGGGAATAGCGGCTCCGCAGGAGACAGGGCACATCTAAAGAAAGCTTTAGGATCACCTGGTGTGCACTGGCTCCTCCCCCTATGACCCTCCTCCAAGCCTCAGTTAGATTTTCTGTGCCCGACGAGAAGGGTGCACACTAGGGGCTCTCCTGAGCTCTTTGTGAAAGTTTTAGTTTAGGTTTATTATTTTCAGTGAGACCTGCTGGCAACAGGCTCACTGCATCGAGGGACTAAGGGGAGAAGAAGCGAACTCACCTGCGTGCAGAGTGGATTGGGCTTCTTAGGCTACTGGACATTAGCTCCAGAGGGACGATCACAGGTTCAGCCTGGATGGGTCACCGGAGCCGCGCCGCCGGCCCCCTTACAGAGCCAGAAGAGCGAAGAGGTCCGGATAAATCGGCGGCAGAAGACTTTCCTGTCTTCAGATAAAGGTAGGCGCACAGCACCGCAGCTGTGCGCCATTGCTCTCAGCACACTTCACACTCCGGTCACTGAGGGTGCAGGGCGCTGGGGGGGCAGCGCCCTGAGACGCAATAAATCGTTAGAAAACCTTTTATGGCTAAAATAAATGCATCACATATAACTCCTGGGCTATATGGATGCATTTAACCCCTGCCAAAACATACAAGAAAACGGATGATAAGGACGCCGAGAAAGGGGCGGAGCCTATCTCCTCAGCACACTGGCGCCATTTTCCCTCACAGCTCAGTTGGAGGGAAGCTCCCTGGCTCTCCCCTGCAGTCACTACACTACAGAAAGGGGTTAAAAAAGAGAGGGGGGCACAAATTAGGCGCAGTATAAACAATACAGCAGCTATAAAGGGAAAAACACTTATATAAGGTTATCCCTGTATATATATAGCGCTCTGGTGTGTGCTGGCAAACTCTCCCTCTGTCTCCCCAAAGGGCTAGTGGGGTCCTGTCCTCTATCAGAGCATTCCCTGTGTGTGTGCTGTGTGTCGGTACGTTTGTGTCGACATGTATGAGGAGAAAAATGATGAGGAGACGGAGTAGAGTGTCTGTAATAGTGTTGTCACCCCCTGGGGGGTCGACACCTGAGTGGATGTACTGTGGAAATTGCGTGACCGTGTCAGCTTTGTATAAAAGACAGTGGTTGACATGAGACAGCCGGCTACTCAGCTTGTGCATGTCCAGACGTCTCATATAGGGGCTCTAAAGCGCCCGTTACCTCAGATACAGACCCCGACACGGATACTGACTCCTGTGTCGACGGTGAAGAGACAACCGTGATTTCCAAATAGGGCCACACATTGCATGATTGAGGCAATGAAAAAAGTTTACACTTTTCTGATAAGAATACCACCAAAAAAAAGGGGTATTATGTTGGTGAGGAAAAACTTCCTGTAGTTTTCCTGAATCTGAGAAATAAAATGCGTGGGTTTCCCCCCGATAACAATTGATAATTTCTAAAAAGTTATTGGCAGTATACCTTTTCCCGCCAGAGGTTAGGGTGCGTTGGGAAACACCCCCTAGGGGGGATAAGGCGCTCACACGCTTGTAAGAACATGGGCTCTACCCTCTCTTGAGATGGCCGCCCTTAAGGATCCTGCTGATAGAAAGCAGGAGGGTATCCTAAAATGTATTTACACACATACTGGTGTTATACTGCGACCAGCAATCGCCTCAGCCTGGATGTGCAGTGCTGGGTTGGCGTGGTCGGATTCCCTAACTGGAAATATGATATCCTAGATAAGGACAGTATATTATTGCCTATAGAGCAATTAAAAGATGCATTTCTATATATGCATGATGCACAGCGGAATATTTGCCGACTGGCATCAAGTATAAGTGCGTTGTCCAATTATACCAGTAAAGTGGTCAGGTGATGCGGATTCCAAACGGCATTTGGAAGTATTGCCTTAAAAGAGGGGATGTACCCCAGGTCGCCTCTCAAAATAAGACGCCGTATTATCAGGCGCAGGCCTGGTTGGCAAGCGGACAAAAGGGTTCCTCTTTTCTGCTCGTGACAGAGGGAGAGGAAAATGGCTGCAGAGATCAGCCAGTTCCAAGGAACAGAAACTCTTTTCCGCCTCTGCCAAGCCCTCAGTATGACGCTAGGGCTTTACAAGTTCAGGCACGGTGGGGTCCCGTTCTCAATGAATTTCAGTGCGCAGTGGGCTCACTCGCAAGTAGACCCCTGGATCCTTCAGGTAATATTTCAGGGGTACAAATTGGAATTCGAGACGTATCCCCCTCGCCGTTTCCAAAGGTCTGTTTTACCGACGTCTCCCGCTGACAGGGAGGCAGTTTTGGAAACCATTCACAAGCTGTATTCCCAGCAGGTGATAATCAAGGTACCCCTCCTGCAACAGGGAACGGGGTATTATTCCACACTATTGTGGTACCGAAGCCAGACGGCTCGGTGAGACCGATTTTAAAATCTAAAATCTAAAATCTTTGAACACTTGCATACAGAGGTTCAAATTCAAAATTGAGTCAATCAGAGCAGTGATTGCAAACCTGGAAGAAGGGGACTACATGATGTCTCGGGACATCAAGGATGCTTACCTTCATGTCAAAATTTACCCTTCTCACCAAGGGTATTTCAGGTTATGGTACAGAACTGTCACTATCAGTTCGGACGCTGCCGTAGGGATGGTCCACGGCACCCCGGGTCTTTACTGAAGTAATGACCGTAATGATGATATTCCTTCGAAGGAAGGGAATTTTAGTTATCCGTTACTTGGACGATTCCCTGATAAGGGTAAGATCCAGGGAACAGTTGGAGATCGGTGTAGCACTATATCAGGTAGTGTTGCGGCAGCACGATTGGATTCTCAATATTCCAAAATCGCAGCTGGTTCCGACGACTTGTCTTCTGTTCCTAGGGATGATCCTGGACACTGTCCAGAAAGAAGGTGTTTCTCCCGGAGGAGAAAGCCAGGGAGTTATCCGACAGGAACCTCCTAAAACCGAACCAAGTCTCAGTGCATCAATGCACAAGGGTTCTGGGTAAAAATGGTGGCTTCCTACGAAGCAATCCCATTCGGCAGATTCCACGCAAGACTTTCCAGTGGAACCTACTGGACAAATGGTCCGGGTCGCATCTTCAGATGCTTCAGCGGATAACCCTGTCACCGGGGACAAGGGTATCCCTCCTGTGGTGGTTGCAGAGTGCTCATCTTCTAGAGGGCCGCAGATTCGGCATTCGGGACTGGGTCCTGGTGGCCAGGGATGCCAGCCTGCGAGGCTGGGGAGCAGTCACACAGGGAAGGAATTTCCAGGGCTTATGGTCAAGCCTGGAGACATCTCTTCATATAAACATTCTGGAACTAAGGGCCATTTACAATGCCCTAAGTCAAGCGAAACCCCTGCTTCAGGGTCAGGCGGTATTGATCCAATCGGACAACATCACGTCAGTCGCCCACGTAAACAGACAGGGCGGCACGGGAAGCAGGGGGGCAATGGCAGAAGCTGCAAGGATTCTTCGCTGGGCGGAAAATCATGTGATAGCACTGTCAGCAGTGTTCATTCCGGGAGTGGACAACTGGGAAGCAGACTTCCTCAGCAGACACGACCTTCACCCGGGAGAGTGGGGACTTCACCCAGAAGTCTTCCACCTGATTGTAAACCGTTGGGAAAAACCAAAGGTGGACATAATGGCGTCCCGTCTAAACAAAAAACTAGACAGATATTGCGCCAGGTCAGGGGACCCTCAGGCAATAGCGGTGGACGCTCTGGTAACACCGTGGGTGTACCAGTCAGTGTATGTGTTCCCTCCTCTGCCTCTCATACCAAAAGTACTGAGAATCATAAGAAGGAGAGGAGTAAGAACTATACTCGTGGTTCCGGATTGGCCAAGAAGGACTTGGTATCCGGAACTTCAAGAGATGCTCACGGACGAACCGTGGCCTCTACCTATAAGAAAGGACCTGCTCCAGCAGGGGCCTTGTCTGTTCCAAGACTTACCGCGGCTGCGTTTGACGGCTTGGCGGTTGAACGCCGGATCCTGAAGGAAAAAGGCATTCCAGATGAAGTCATCCCTACCCTGGTCAAGGCCAGGAAGGACGTAACCGCAAAACATTATCACCGCATTTGGCGAAAATATGTTGCGTGGTGGGAGGCCAAGAAGGCCCCTACAGAGGAATTTCAACTGGGTCGTTTCCTCCATTTCCTGCAAACAGGACTGTCTATGGGCCTAAAATTAGGGTCCATTAAGGTTCAAATTTCGGCCCTGTTGATTTTCTTCCAAAAGGAACTGGCTTCAGTGCCTGAAGTTCAGACATTTGTAAAAGGGGTACTGCATATACAGCCTCCTTTTGTGCCTCCAGTGGCACCTTGGGATCTCAATGTTGTGTTGAGTTTCCTAAAGTCACATTGGTTTGAACCACTCACCACTGTGGACTTAAAATATCTCACATGGAAGGTGACGATGCTGTTAGCCCTGGCTTCAGCCAGGCGTGTGTCAGAATTGGCGGCTTTATCATATAAAAGCCCTTATTTAATATTTCATTCTGACAGGGCAGAATTGAGGACTTGTCCTCAATTTCTACCTAAGGTGGTTTCTGCATTTCACATGAAGCAACCTATTGTGGTACCTGCGGCTACTAAGGACTTGGAGGATTCCAAGTTGCTTGACGTGGTCAGGGCCCTGAAAATATATGTTTCCAGGACGGCTGGAGTCAGAAAATCTGACTCGCTGTTTATCCTGTATGCACCCAACAAACTGGGTGCTCCTGCTTCTAAGCAGACGATTGCTCGTTGGATTTGTAGTACAATTCAGCTTGCACATTCTGTGGCAGGCCTGCCACAGCCAAAAATCTTAAAATGCCCACTCCACAAGGAAGGTGGGCTCATCTTGGGCAGCTGCCCGAGGGGTCTCGACTTTACAACTTTGCCGAGCAGTTACTTGGTCAGGAGCAAATACGTTTGTAAAATTCTACAAAATTGATACCCTGGCTGAGGAGGACCTGGAGTTCTCTCATTCGGTGCTGCAGAGTCATCCGCACTCTCCCGCCCGTTTGGGAGCTTTGGTATAATCCCCATGGTCCTTACGGAGTTCCCAGCATCCACTAGGACGTCAGAGAAAATAAGAATTTACTTACCGATAATTCTATTTCTCGTAGTCCGTAGTGGATGCTGGGCGCCCATCCCAAGTGCGGATTGTCTGCAATACTGGTACATAATTATTGTTACCAAAAAATTCGGGTTATTGTTGTAGTGAGCCATCTTTTATAGAGGCTTCTCTATTATCATGCTGTTAACTGGGTTCAGATCACAAGTTGTACAGTGTGATTGGTGTGGCTGGTATGAGTCTTACCCGGGATTCAAAATCCTTCCTTATTGTGTACGCTCGTCCGGGCACAGTATCCTAACTGAGGCTTGGAGGAGGGTCATAGGGGGAGGAGCCAGTGCACACCAGGTGATCCTAAAGCTTTCTTTAGATGTGCCCTGTCTCCTGCGGAGCCGCTATTCCCCATGGTCCTTACGGAGTTCCCAGCATCCACTACGGACTACGAGAAATAGAATTATCGGTAAGTAAATTCTTATTTTCAAAGCCAAAAAAATAATCGGAATGGTTATATGAATTGGCTTCTGAATTACTGGGCTAAGTTGTGTGTTCTGTTGTGTTGCGGAAAATAGATTGTAAGCTCCATGGAGAAATTTTTATTTTTTTTGTTGGGGGGAGGGGGAGCCGCAGCAGCAGTTGTAAGACGAGCGGCAATTAAAACATAACTTATATCTGTCCTATTGGAGAATATAAAGAGCCGATGAAAATTGAAAAGTTTGGGAAAAAACGCAACAGCTGTAGTAGGGCTCTCGCCCCGTTTTCCAGTCTCTCCCTCTCTGCCTCCCTTCGTAATGACCATGAATTCACACGGTGTCAGGACGGCACAAAGCTCCGCTCAGCTTGGCGTCTTGACCTTTCACCATCCGGAGATCACCTCTGCTTTTCCGCACTGCTCTTTATGACACTATAAAGTCTTGTGGAAAAGATCGGCAGGGATCGCAGCTCCTTTGTCAGAGCCGGCGACCTCAGACATGACCTTGGAAGGACCCCCTCAGAAGTGTACTTTTACAATGGAGACGTCAAGGGGCGCCATCTCTCACCATTGTGGCAGTTTTAAGACTAGGGCATTTTTATGCCTATATTACTGTGTTCTGGAGACAATGACTCCGGCAGGCTTGTCGCTCAGATATTCGGGGCATCTGTTGATGAAATATTGGTTTGGGATCGGAGTCTTGATACACCTGCCGCTCCTGGGTGTCAGAACGTTGACTTTCGGGCTGCAAGAGCGTTGGGTCCTGCGAAGTGCGCTGCCAGTCTAAACTTTGTGCTAGATACATTGTATAACGTCTGTTGTTCTATGAGCGCTCTTTATCCTGTGCTTAGAGGATATAGAATGATTCCGCCGTGCTCCTGGGTCATGTCGTTTTTCTACATCAAGGGTGACTTGTCCAAGGTCACAGGGGGCTGGACATTGGGATTCCTCCATAAATTTGGGATTTGCTTATGAACCACTCGCCTGAGAAGCGGTTGAATAGATTTGTCAGGGCGTTTGATTGATCGCCGCGGCCTAACGAGACGCGCTGCAATGGATTTCTCATTGAAGTAAAGGGCAGTTTGAACAGAATGTGTTGATTTTGGCAATGGATTTGTTGCCAGATCATGATCCCGGTAAGAGATATATATGTATTTATTTATTTTAAATAGGCACTTTCACAGTTGTCCTTTTTTTCTATGTGCCGGCAGAATTGATTGGGTGGAGATTTATCAAAGTTGGAGAGAGATAAAGTAGCCAGCCAGCTCCTAACTGACATGCTACAGGCTGTAAGGCAGATATGCTAAGCCTTGGAGAGAGATAAAGTATCAGCCAATCAGCTTCTAACTGCCATGTTACAGGCTGTGTTTGAAAAATGACAGGAGCTGATTGGCTGGTACTTAATCTCCGTCCACTTTATTTCCATCGAAGGCTTAGTAAATAGACCCCTTAGTTAAAGCAGCAGGACTTTAGGTCACCTGACTCTTGTCCTTCCTACTACATTTACAGAGAGCCCCGGTGACTAAAGGCCCGTACAAACTGGTCAATATATCGTCCGTTCTCCTGAACGGCCGATATATCGCGGAACCGTCGTCCAGTGTGTACGGCCGATACGTCTGTGAACTCCGTCGTTCACAGACGTATCGCGTCGGCCCCGCAGCACAGCCGACGGCCAATATATCTACCGATATATTGGTGCGTCGCTGTGTGTGTACGGGGCGGTCGGCCGACCGCCCGTACACATGCTGCGGCGGCCGGCGATGAGTGACAGCTGAACTGGGCGGGCGTGTGTACGCGCCCGCCCAGTTCATGACGTCAGTCCCCGACGGATCGGGCAGTGTGTATGCACAGCACACTGCCCGATCCGTCCATAGATATATCTGCAGATCACTTGATCTGCAGATATATAGCGTGTACCCACCTTAAGATAATTAATAAGATTAATCTCCCTATGGGATAACGGGGACTACAGATCCTAATAACGTACCCTAAAAAGGGGACCTATTGCTTCCAGCAGCCTTCGGTTTTGCACATCTCTTTGCTGAATAACGTTATGATACAGTAAAGCAGTTTGATTGCCAGCCTGAAGGTGGGTACACAATAGGCAGTGTTCTCCAGGTTGCTGGACGGCGGGCATACACGATATTGCAGAGTGGCGTCATGCCGCGGCCGGCTCGTACATTCAGCTTTGGACGATGAGTCCAAATTGAGCTGCATGCACGGCCATCGTCAGCTGCATGCACACTGAGCGATTTATACAAAGCGTAAAGTGCACCGCCTCAGCTGCAACCAGTCCGCTGTGTGTATACACAACCTCAGAATGATACAGTTTTGTAACTATATTTACCTTTTGTAATAATTATAAATGTATATTCTTAATGTAGTGGTTTGTAAAATAATGGAAGCTTCTGTATATTAGTTGAGTTATGTCCTCTTTAAAGAACACAGAGTAAAGATTTTGGTGATTAATCGCACTAATTTAAGAAATATTTCACTAGCTTTTTCCAGAAAAATAAAATCTTTATTAGCCTCACTTGTGTTTTCTGTGTTGGAGGGGGGAGGAATACCTGCCTCTCTGCTGTGATGGGAAGGAGTAATTCCATCTCGCATCTATTGCCATAGTGCTTAACATTGTATTACACGTCTGTGTTTGAAAAATGACAGGAGCTGGTTGGTTGGTACTTTATCTCTCTCCACATTATCACTATCCGGGGCTTAGTACATCTGCCCCACTGTGTGGTGTGTTCTAATGATCTGTGGGAATCTTTCTACTTAGCAAGTAATTTGAAATTACCGGCCGCCATAAAATATTGGTAGGGTCCTTACCCCATAAGTCTCACCGCGTCACACTAATTACACCGTTACCCATCTGATGCTGCGTCACACTAATTACACCGTTACCCATCTGACGCCGCGTCACACTAATTACACCGTTACCCATCTGACGCAGGGGCCTGAGCTATATACACATTCCTCCTATCCTCAGTGTCTCCATCCCAATCCCACCTAACACCGTGTCACATTAATTACACCGTTACCCATCTGACGCAGGGGCCTGAGCTATATACACATTCCTCCTATCCTCAGTGTCTCCATCCCAATCCCACCTAACACCGCGTCACACTAATTACACCGTTACCCATCTGACGCAGGGGCCTGAGCTATATACACATTCCTCCTATCCTCAGCGTCTCCATCCCAATCCCACCTAACACCGCGTCACACTAATTACACCGTTACCCATCTGACGCAGGCGCCTGAGCTATATACACATTCCTCCTATCCTCAGCGTCATCATCCCAATCCCACCTAACACCGCGTCACACTAATTACACCGTTACCCATCTGACGCAGGGGCCTGATCTATATACACATTCCTCCTATCCTCAGCGTCTCCATCCCAATCCTACCTAACACCGCGTCACACTAATTACACCGTTACCTATCTGACGCAGGGGCCTGAGCTATATACACATTCCTCCTATCCTCAGTGTCTCCATCCCAATCCCATCTAACACCGTGTCACACTAATTACACCGTTACCCATCTGACGCATGGGCCTGAGCTATGGCCCTCATTCCGAGTTGTTCGCTCGGTATTTTTCATCGCATCGCAGTGAAAATCCGCTTAGTACGCATGCGCAATGTTCGCACTGCGACTGCGCCAAGTAACTTTACTATGAAGAAAGTATTTTTACTCACGGCTTTTTCTTCGCTCCGGCGAACGTAATGTGATTGACAGGAAATGGGTGTTACTGGGCGGAAACACGGCGTTTCAGGGGCGTGTGGCTGAAAACGCTACCGTTTCCGGAAAAAACGCAGGAGTGGCCGGAGAAACGGTGGGAGTGCCTGGGCGAACGCTGGGTGTGTTTGTGACGTCAACCAGGAACGACAAGCACTGAAATGATCGCACAGGCAGAGTAAGTCTGGAGCTACTCTGAAACTGCTAAGTAGTTAGTAATCGCATTATTGCGAATACATCGGTCGCAATTTTAAGAAGCTAAGATTCACTCCCAGTAGGCGGCGGCTTAGCGTGTGTAACTCTGCTAAATTCGCCTTGCGACCGATCAACTCGGAATGAGGGCCTATATACACATTCCTCCTATCCTCAGCGTCTCCATCCCAATCCCACCTAACACCGCGTCACACTAATTACACCGTTACCCATCTGACGCAGGGGCCTGAGCTATATACACCTTCCTCCTATCCTCAGTGTCTCCATCCCAATCCCACCTAACACCGCGTCACACTAATTACACCGTTACCCATCTGACGCAGGGGCCTGAGCTATATACACCTTCCTCCTATCCTCAGTGTCTCCATCCCAATCCCACCTAACACCGCGTCACACTAATTACACCGTTACCCATCTGGCGCAGGGGCCTGAGCTATATACACATTCCTCCTATCCTCAGTGTCTCCATCCCAATCCCACCTAACACCGCGTCACACTAATTACACCGTTACCCATCTGACGCAGGGGCCTGAGCTATATACACATTCCGCCTATCCTCAGCGTCTCCATCCCAATCCCACCTAACACCGCGTCACACTAATTACACCGTTACACATCTGACGCAGGGGTCTGAGCTATATACACATTCCTACTATCCTCAGCGTCTCCATCCCAATCCCACCTAACACCGCGTCACACTAATTACACCGTTACACATCTGACGCAGGGGCCTGAGCTATATACACATTCCTCCTATCCTCAGTGTCTCCATCCCAATCCCACCTAACACCGCGTCACACTAATTACACCGTTACCCATCTGACGCAGGGGCCCGATCTATATACACATTCCTCCTATCCTCAGCGTCATCATCCCAATCCCACCTAACACCGCGTCACACTAATTACACCGTTACCCATCTGACGCAGGGGCCTGATCTATATACACATTCCTCCTATCCTCAGTGTCTCCATCCCAATCCCACCTAACACCGCGTCACACTAATTACACCGTTACCCATCTGACGCAGGGGTCTGAGCTATATACACATTCCTCCTATCCTCAGTGTCTCCATCCCAATCCCACCTAACACCGCGTCACACTAATTACACCGTTACCCATCTAACGCAGGGGCCTGATCTATATACACATTCCTCCTATCCTAAGTGTCTCCATCCCAATCCCACCTAACACCGCGTCACACTAATTACACCGTTACCCATCTGACGTAGGGGCCTGAGCTATATACACATTCCTCCTATCCTCAGTGTCTCCATCCCAATCCCACCTAACACCGCATCACACTAATTACACCGTTACCCATCTGACGCAGGGGCCTGAGCTATATACACATTCCTCCTATCCTCAGCGTCTCCATCCCAATCCCACCTAACACCGCGTCACACTAATTACACCGTTACCCATCTGACGCAGGGGCCTGAGCTATATACACGTTTCTCCTATCCTCAGCGTCTCCATCCCAATCCCACCTAACACCGCGTCACACTAATTACACCATTACCCATCTGACGCAGGGGCCTGAGCTATATACACATTCCTCCTATCCTCAGTGTCTCCATACCAATCCCACCTAACACCGCGTCACACTAATTACACCGTTACCCATCTGACGCAGGGGCCTGAGCTATATACACATTCCTCCTATCCTCAGCGTCTCCATCCCAATCCCACCTAACACTGCGTCACACTAATTACACCGTTACCCATCTGACGCAGGGACCTGAGCTATATACACATTCCTCCTATCCTCAGTGTCTCCATCCCAATCCCATCTAACACCGCGTCACACTAATTACACCGTTACCCATCTGACGCAGGGGCCTGAGCTATATACACATTCCTCCTATCCTCAGTGTCTCCATCCTAATCCCACCTAACACCGCGTCACACTAATTACACCATTACCCATCTGACGCAGGGGCCTGAGCTATATACACATTCCTCCTATCCTCAGTGTCTCCATCCCAATCCCACCTAACACCGCGTCACACTAATTACACCGTTACCCATCTGACGCAGGGGCCTGAGCTATATACACATTCCTCCTATCCTCAGCGTCTCCATCCCAATCCCACCTAACACTGCATCACACTAATTACACCGTTACACATCTGACGCAGGCGCCTGAGCTATATACACATTCCTCCTATCCTCAGCGTCTCCATCCCAATCCCACCTAACGCTGCGTCACACTAATTACACCGTTACACATCTGACGCAGGCGCCTGAGCTATATACACATTCCTCCTATCCTCAGTGTCTCCATCCCAATCCCACCTAACACTGCATCACACTAATTACACCGTTACCCATCTGACGCAGGCGCCTGAGCTATATACACATTCCTCCTATCCTCAGTGTCTCCATCCCAATCCCACCTAACACCGCGTCACACTAATTACACCGTTACCCATCTGACGCAGGCGCCTGAGCTATATACACATTCCTCCTATCCTCAGTGTCTCCATCCCAATCCCACCTAACACCGCATCACACTAATTACACCGTTACCCATCTGACGCAGGCGCCTGAGCTATATACACATTCCTCTTATCCTCAGCGTCTCCATCCCAATCCCACCTAACACTGCGTCACACTAATTACACCGTTACCCATCTGACGCAGGGGCCTGATCTATATACACATTCCTCTTATCCTCAGCGTCTCCATCCCAATCCCACCTAACACCGCGTCACACTAATTACACTGTTACCCTGGGTAACAGTGTAATTAGTGTGACGCGGTGTTAGGTGGGATTGGGATGGAGACGCTGAGGATAAGAGGAATGTGTATATAGATCAGGCCCCTGCGTCAGATGGGTAACGGTGTAATTAGTGTGACGCAGTGTTAGGTGGGATTGGGATGGAGACGCTGAGGATAAGAGGAATGTGTATATAGCTCAGGCGCCTGCGTCAGATGGGTAACGGTGTAATTAGTGTGATGCGGTGTTAGGTGGGATTGGGATGGAGACACTGAGGATAGGAGGAATGTGTATATAGCTCAGGCGCCTGCGTCAGATGGGTAACGGTGTAATTAGTGTGACGCGGTGTTAGGTGGGATTGGGATGGAGACACTGAGGATAGGAGGAATGTGTATATAGCTCAGGCGCCTGCGTCAGATGGGTAACGGTGTAATTAGTGTGATGCAGTGTTAGGTGGGATTGGGATGGAGACACTGAGGATAGGAGGAATGTGTATATAGCTCAGGCGCCTGCGTCAGATGTGTAACGGTGTAATTAGTGTGACGCAGCGTTAGGTGGGATTGGGATGGAGACGCTGAGGATAGGAGGAATGTGTATATAGCTCAGGCGCCTGCGTCAGATGGGTCCCATCTGACGCAGGGGCCTGAGCTATATACATATTCCTCCTATCCTCAGCGTCTCCATCCCAATCCCACCTAACACCGCGTCACACTAATTACACTGTTACCCATCTGACGCAGGGACCTGAGCTATATACACATTCCTCCTATCCTCAGTGTCTCCATCCCAATCCCACCTAACACCGCGTCACACTAATTACACCGTTACCCATCTGACGCAGGCGCCTGAGCTATATACACATTCCTCCTATCCTCAGCGTCTCCATCCCAATCCCACCTAACACCACATCACACTAATTACACCGTTACCCATCTGACGCAGGGTCCTGAGCTATATACACATTCCTCCTATCCTCAGCGTCTCCATCCCAATCCCACCTAACACTGCGTCACACTAATTACACCGTTACCATCTGACGCAGGGGCCTGAGCTATATACACATTCCTCCTATCCTCAGCGTCTCCATCCCAATCCCACCTAACACCGCGTCACATTAATTACACCGTTACCCATCTGACACAGGGGCCTGAGCTATATACACATCCCTCCTATCCTCAGTGTCTCCATCCCAATCCCACCTAACACCACATCACACTAATTACACCATTACCCATCTGACGCAGGGGCCTGAGCTATATACACATTCCTCCTATCCTCAGTGTCTCCATCCCAATCCCACCTAACACCACGTCACACTAATTACACCGTTACCCATCTGACGCAGGGGCCTGAGCTATATACACATTCCTCCTATCCTCAGCGTCTCCATCCCAATCCCACCTAACACCGCGTCACACTAATTACACTGTTACCCATCTGACGCAGGGGCCTGAGCTATATACACATTCCTCCTATCCTCAGCGTCTCCATCCCAATCCCACCTAGCGCCACGTCACACTAATTACACCGTTACCCATCTGACGCAGGGGCCTGAGCTATATACACATTCATCCTATCCTCAGTGTCTCCATCCCAATCCCACCTAACACCGCGTCACACTAATTACACCGTTACCCATCTGACGCAGGGGTCTGAGCTATATACACATTCCTCCTATCCTCAGCGTCTCCATCCCAATCCCACCTAACACCGCGTCACACTAATTACACCGTTACACATCTGACGCAGGGGCCTGATCTATATACACATTCCTCCTATCCTCAGTGTCTCCATCCCAATCCCACCTAACACCGCATCACACTAATTACACCGTTACCCATCTGACGCAGGGGCCTGAGCTATATACACATTCCTCCTATCCTCAGTGTCTCCATCCCAATCCCACCTAACGCCGCGTCATACTAATTACACCGTTACCCATCTGACGCAGGGGCCTGAGCTATATACACATTCCTCCTATCCTCAGTGTCTCCATCCCAATCCCACCTAACACCGCATCACACTAATTACACCGTTACCCATCTGACGCAGGGGCCTGAGCTATATACACATTCCTCCTATCCTCAGTGTCTCCATCCCAATCCCACCTAACGCCGCGTCATACTAATTACACCGTTACCCATCTGACGCAGGTGCCTGAGCTATATACACATTCCTCCTATCCTCAGCGTCTCCATCCCAATCCCACCTAACACTGCGTCACACTAATTACACCGTTACCCATCTGACGCAGGTGCCTGATCTATATACACATTCCTCCTATCCTCAGCGTCTCCATCCCAATCTCACCTAACACTGCGTCACACTAATTACACCGTTACCCATCTGACGCAGGGGCCTGAGCTATATACACATTCCTCCTATCCTCAGTGTCTCCATCCCAATCCCACCTAACACCGCGTCACACTAATTACACCGTTACCCATCTGACGCAGGCGCCTGAGCTATATACACATTCCTCCTATCCTCAGCGTCTCCATCCCAATCCCACCTAACACCGCGTCACACTAATTACACCGTTACCCATCTGACGCAGGTGCCTGATCTATATACACATTCCTCCTATCCTCAGCGTCTCCATCCCAATCTCACCTAACACTGCGTCACACTAATTACACCGTTACACATCTGACGCAGGGGCCTGAGCTATATACACATTCCTCCTATCCTCAGCATCTCCATCCCAATCCCACCTAACACCGCGTCACACTAATTACACCGTTACCCATCTGACGCAGGGGCCTGAGCTATATACACATTCCTCCTATCCTCAGTGTCTCCATCCCAATCCCACCTAACACTGTGTCACACTAATTACACCGTTACCCATCTGACGCAGGGGCCTGAGCTATATACACATTCCTCCTATCCTCAGCGTCTCCATCCCAATCCCACCTAACACCGCGTCACACTAATTACACTGTTACCCATCTGACGCAGGGTCCTGAGCTATATACACATTCCTCCTATCCTCAGCGTCTCCATCCCAATCCCACCTAACACCGCGTCACACTAATTACACCGTTACCCATCTGACGCAGGGGCCTGAGCTATATACACATTCCTCCTATCCTCAGCGTCTCCATCCCAATCCCACCTAACACCGCGTCACACTGATTACACCGTTACCCATCTGACACAGGTGCCTGAGCTATATACACATTCCTCCTATCCTCAGCGTCTCCATCCCAATCCCACCTAACACTGCGTCACACTAATTACACCGTTACCATCTGACGCAGGGGCCTGAGCTATATACACATTCCTCCTATCCTCAGCGTCTCCATCCCAATCCCACCTAACACCGCGTCACATTAATTACACCGTTACCCATCTGACACAGGGGCCTGAGCTATATACACATCCCTCCTATCCTCAGTGTCTCCATCCCAATCCCACCTAACACCACATCACACTAATTACACCATTACCCATCTGACGCAGGGGCCTGAGCTATATACACATTCCTCCTATCCTCAGTGTCTCCATCCCAATCCCACCTAACACCACGTCACACTAATTACACCGTTACCCATCTGACGCAGGGGCCTGAGCTATATACACATTCCTCCTATCCTCAGCGTCTCCATCCCAATCCCACCTAACACCGCGTCACACTAATTACACTGTTACCCATCTGACGCAGGGGCCTGAGCTATATACACATTCCTCCTATCCTCAGCGTCTCCATCCCAATCCCACCTAGCGCCACGTCACACTAATTACACCGTTACCCATCTGACGCAGGGGCCTGAGCTATATACACATTCATCCTATCCTCAGTGTCTCCATCCCAATCCCACCTAACACCGCGTCACACTAATTACACCGTTACCCATCTGACGCAGGGGTCTGAGCTATATACACATTCCTCCTATCCTCAGCGTCTCCATCCCAATCCCACCTAACACCGCGTCACACTAATTACACCGTTACACATCTGACGCAGGGGCCTGAGCTATATACACATTCCTCCTATCCTCAGCGTCTCCATCCCAATCCCACCTAACACCGCGTCACACTAATTACACCGTTACCCATCTGACGCAGGGACCTAAGCTATATACACATTCCTCCTATCCTCAGTGTCTCCATCCCAATCCCACCTAACACCGCGTCACACTAATTACACCGTTACCCATCTGACGCAGGCGCCTGATCTATATACACATTCCTCCTATCCTCAGCGTCTCCATCCCAATCCCACCTAACACCGCGTCACACTAATTACACTGTTACCCATCTGACGCAGGGACCTGAGCTATATACACATTCCTCCTATCCTCAGTGTCTCCATCCCAATCCCACCTAACACCGCGTCACACTAATTACACCGTTACCCATCTGACGCAGGCGCCTGAGCTATATACACATTCCTCCTATCCTCAGCGTCTCCATCCCAATCCCACCTAACACCACATCACACTAATTACACCATTACCCATCTGACGCAGGGGCCTGAGCTATATACACATTCCTCCTATCCTCAGCGTCTCCATCCCAATCCCACCTAACGCTGCGTCACACTAATTACACCGTTACCCATCTGACGCAGGGGCCTGAGCTATATACACATTCCTCCTATCCTCAGCGTCTCCATCCCAATCCCACCTAACACCGCGTCACACTAATTACACCGTTACCCATCTGACGCAGGGGCCTGAGCTATATACACATTCCTCCTATCCTCAGCGTCTCCATCCCAATCCCACCTAACACCGCGTCACACTAATTACACCGTTACCCATCTGACGCAGGGGCCTGAGCTATATACACCTTCCTCCTATCCTCAGCGTCTCCATCCCAATCCCACCTAACACCGCATCACACTAATTACACCGTTACCCATCTGACGCAGGGGCCTGAGCTATATACACATTCCTCCTATCCTCAGTGTCTCCATCCCAATCCCACCTAACGCCGCGTCACACTAATTACACCATTAACCATCTGACGCCGTGTCACACTAATTACTAATTATTATTTTTTAAACTCTCTGATTGCGCTCTGCAGTGGCCGTCATTTGGGGGTGTTCGAGCAGAAATTCCGGTGCCAGTTGCAGATCTGTCCCGAACCGAATAGCAATTGAATTGAATTGCTCCGCCAGGTGCTCAGCACGGACAGCCGCCGTTGCAAACAATTGAATTCCCCCCAGTACCTCCATCACATAACATCGCTGTAATTACACCTTTATCTGCCTCTCACAGGTATCTGAGCTATATACAGTACACATTCCTGTATACTCTCTATACATCTCTCAGCATTGTAACACTGCGACATAACCATTCTTTGCAGGACTGTATATACTGTACATGTTGCATTGAGCTGCGGTATGCTTAGCTCAGTACTTAGGTGTACAGAAAGGGACTTTAGAGTGAAATTACAGAGGCCCCCTATAGGAATAAGCTGCTGTGACTATAGTTACTCTTATTCCAGGAGCTGGAAAGTGAGAGGGATTTTGCTTCTGTTGCTGAAAACCAAATGAGTCTCAAACCCTGTTGGAAAGTAAAAAAATAAAACAATTGAGTCAATTTATATGTTAATGCTTCTACCGCTCCAGTTTATTAGGAGCTAAAGTAATTCCTATTGTTTGTGAGAGAATGGGCAGAGAGAAGACATAGGGCAGCCCGCCTCCGAACAGGCTTCAAAGCCCCTTCTAATCTTATCGGGGCAACTGGAGCTGTGGGACAAAAGATTAGGAACCCAGAAAAGAGCGGTGAGAGCGAGGTGGTTACAGTGTCACTGTCATTGTAACTTCTGAGCCGTCACTACAGCCACCGAAAGAGAGGGGTATAGGCGAGGGGTATGCTGCCTGCAGGAGGGGGGTGCAGACTGAGAGGGGTATTCTGCCTGCAGGAGGGGGGGGGGGGTGCAGACTAAGAGGGGAATAGGCGAGGGGTATGCTGCCTGCAGGAGGGGGAGGCATGCAGAATGAGAGTGGTATAGGCGAGGGCCATGCTGCCTGCAGGAGGGGGGTGCAGACTGAGAGGGGTATATGCGAGGGGTATGCTGCCTGCAGGAGGGGGGTACAGACTGAGAGGGGTATATGCGAGGGGTATGCTGCCTGCAGGAGGGGGGTACAGACTGAGAGGGGTATATGCGAGGGGTATGCTGCCTGCAGGAGGTGGGGAGCAGACCGAGAGGGGTATATGCGAGGGGTATGCTGCCTGCAGGAGGGGGGGAGCAGACTGAGAGGGGTATATGCAAGGGGTATGCTGCCTGCAGGAGGGGGGTACAGACTGAGAGGGTTAGAGGCGAGGGGTATGCTGCCTTCGGGCCGGCGGAGGGGGGGGGGGAGGGCATGTGTCTGGATGGAGGTTTGTGTGTGAATAGGGGGTCTTGGGAAGAGATGGGGTGTGAGATGAGGTTGGGTGTTTGGGGATGGGGGCTTACAGTGTGTTTATATATTTGAGTGGAGGGGCAGAGAGGAGTGCCTGTGTGGATAGGAGAGTGGGTGTGGAGGGCCCGAGGGGATTGAGTGAAGGAGAAAGGGTGTGTGTAAGAATAAAGGGGACAATAGGGTGTGTATGCAATGGAGAGAAGGGGGGATTGAGTGTGTAAGGGGGGAGAGATTTTCTGGTGTTAGGGAAGTGAGAGGGGTGTGGGGATGTGGTTTGTGGAAACGGGTGAAGGGAGAGCGTGAGGGAGAGATGGGCTAGTGTGTTAGGAAAAGGAGAGGGGGGTATATGTGTGCAGAATGAGGGGGGGAGAGGGGACAGGTATGGGAAGGAGAGGAGGGTATATGTGTGCAGAATGAGGGGGGGGGGGGACAGGTATGGGAAGGAGAGGAGGGCATATGTGTGCAGAATGAGGGGGGGGGAGAGGGGGCAGGTATGAAAAGGAGAGGAGGGTATATGTGTGCAGAATGAGGGGGGAAGAGGGGGCAGGTATGGAAAGGAGAGGAGGGTTTATGTGTGCAGAATGAGGGGGGGGAGGGGACAGGTATGGAAAGGAGAGGAGGGTATATGTGTGCAGAATGAGGGGGGGGATAGGGGACAGGTATGGGAAGGAGAGGAGGGTATATGTGTGCAGAATGAGGGGGGGGGCAGGTATGGGAAGGAGAGGAGGGCATATGTGTGCAGAATGAGGGGGGGAGAGGGGACAGGTATGGGAGGGAGAGGAGGGTATATGTGTGCAGAATGAGGGGTGGGGTGGGGAGAGGGGTCAGGTGTGGGAAGGAGAGGGGGGTATATGTGTGCAGAATGAGGGGGGGAGAGGGGGCAGGTATGACAAGGAGAGGAGAGTATAGGTGTGCAGAATGAGGGAGGGGAGAGGGGGCAGGTATGGGAAGGAGAGGAGGGTATATGTGTGCATAATGAGGGGGGGAGAGGGGACAGGTATGGAAAGGAGAGGAGGGTATATGTGTGCAGAATGAGGGGGCGAGAGGGGACAGGTATGGGAGGGAGAGGAGGGTATATGTGTGCAGAATGAGGGGGGGGGAGAGGGGGCAGGTATGAAAAGGAGAGGAGGGTATATGTGTGCAGAATGAGGGGGGGGGAGAGGGGACAGGTATGGGAAGGAGAGGAGGGTATATGTGTGCAGAATGAGGGCGGAGAGGGGACAGGTATGGAAAGGAGAGGAGGGTATATGAGTGCAGAATGGGGGGGTAGAGGGGACAGGTATGGGAAGGAGAGGAGGGTATATGTGTGCAGAATGAGGGGGGGAGGGTATATGTGTGCAGAATGAGGGGGGGATAGGGGGCAGGTATGGGAAGGAGAGGAGGGTATATGTGTGCAGAATGAGGGGGGGAGAGGGGACAGGTATGGGAAATAGAGGAGGGTATATGTGTGCAGAATGAGGGGGGTAGAGGGGACAGGTATGGGAGGGAGAGGAGGGTATGTGTGCAGAATGAGGGGGAGAGAGGGGGCAGGTATGGGAAGAGAGGAGGGTATATGTGTGCCAAATGGGGGGGGGACAGGTAAGGGAAGGAGAGGAGGGTATATGTGTGCAGAATGAGGGGGGGGAGGGGAGTCAGGTGTGGGAAGGAGAGGAGGGTATATGTGTGCAGAATGAGGGGGGGAGAGGGGACAGGTATGGGAAGGAGAGGAGGGTATATGTGTGCAGAATGAGGGGCCAGATAAGGGGAGGAGGGTATATATTCAACCCTTCAACATTTTCCACATAAAAATCGGTACAAATTAGAAGCCTTTTCCTATACTTTCAATGGAAGCTTAGAGAGCCAAAAATCGGTACAGACAATAAAAAAAAGGTCCTGTACCTGCCAAAAAGGTACAGTTGGAGGGTATGGTATCTGTGTGCAAAATGAGGGGAAGAGAGGGGACAGGTATGGGAAGGAGAGGAGGGTATATGTGTGCAGAATGAGGGGGGGGGGGAGGGGGCAGATATGAAAAGGAGAGGAGGGTATGTGTGTGCAGAATGAGGGGGGGAGAGGGGACAGGTATGGGAGGGAGAGGAGGGTATGTGTGCAGAATGAGGGGGAGAGAGGGGGCAGGTATGGTAAGAGAGGAGGGTATATGTGTGCCGAATGGGGGGGGGGGGGACAGGTAAGGGAAGGAGAGGAGGGTATATGTGTGCAGAATGAGGGGGGGAGAGGGGTCAGGTTTGGGAAGGAGAGGAGGGTATATGTGTGCAGAATGAGGGGGGGGGAGAGGGGACAGGTATGGGAAGGATAGGAGGGTATGGGAAGGGAAGGAAAGGAGAGGAGGGTATATGTGTGCAGAATGAGGGGGGGAGAGGGGACAGGCATGGGAAGGAGAGCAGGGTGTATGTGTGCAGAATGAGGGGGCGAGAGGGGACAGGTATGGGAAGGATAGGAGGGTATGGGAAGGGAAGGAAAGGAGAGGAGGGTATATGTGTGCAGAATGAGGGGGGAAGAGGGGACAGGTATGGAAAGGAGAGGAGGGTATATGTGTGCAGAATGAGGGGGGGAGGGTATATGTGTGCAGAATGAGGTGGGGGACAGGTATGGGAAGGAGAGGAGGGTATATGTGTGCAGAATGAGGGGGGGGGAGGGGGCAGGTATGAAAAGGAGAGGATGGTATATGTGTGCAGAATGAGGGGGGGAGAGGGGACAGGTATGGAAAGGAGAGGAGGGTATATGTGTGCAGAATGGGGGGGTAGAGGGGACAGGTATGGGAAGGAGAGGAGGGTATATGTGTGCAGAATGAGGGGGGGAGAATATATGTGTGCAGAATGAGGGGGGGACAGGTATGGGAAGGAGAGGAGGGTATATGTGTGCAGAATGAGGGGGGGAGAGGGGACAGGTATGGGAAGGAGAGGAGGGTATATGTGTGCAGAATGAGGGGGGGAGAGGGTACAGGTATGGGAAGGAGAGGAGGGTATGTGTGTGCAGAATGAGGGGGGGAGAGGGGACAGGTATGGGAGGGAGAGGAGGGTATGTGTGCAGAATGAGGGGGAGAGAGGGGGCAGGTATGGTAAGAGAGGAGGGTATATGTGTGCCGAATGGGGGGGGGGGGGGGACAGGTAAGGGAAGGAGAGGAGGGTATATGTGTGCAGAATGAGGGGGGGAGAGGGGTCAGGTTTGGGAAGGAGAGGAGGGTATATGTGTGCAGAATGAGGGGGGGAGAGGGGACAGGTATGGGAAGGAGAGGAGGGTATATGTGTGCAGAATGAGGGGGGGAGAGGGGACAGGTATGGGAAGGGGAGGAGGGTATATGTGTGCAGAATGAGGGGCCAGATAAGGGGAGGAGGGTATATATTCAACCCTCCAACATTTTCCACATAGAAATCGGTACAAATTAGAAGCCTTTTCCTATACTTTCAATGGAAGCTTAGAGAGCCAAAAATCGGTACAGACAATAAAAAAAAGGTCCTGTACCTGCCAAAAAGGTACAGTTGGAGGGTATGGTATCTGTGTGCAAAATGAGGGGAAGAGAGGGGACAGGTATGGGAAAGAGAGGATGTTATATGTGTGTAGTATGAGGGGGAGAGGGTAATTGTGTGTAGTATGAAGGGAGAGGGTATATGTGTGTAGTATGAGGGGGAGAGGGTAATTGTGTGTAGTATGAGGGGGAGAGGGTATATGTGTGTAGTATGAGGGGGAGAGGGTATATGTGTGTAGTATGAGGGGGAGAGGGTATATGTGTGTAGTATGAGGGGGAGGGGGTAATTGTGTGTAGTATGAGGGGGAGAGGGTAATTGTGTGGAGTGTGAGGGGGAGAGGGTAATTGTGTGGAGTGTGAGGGGGAGAGGGTAATTGTGTGGAGTGTGAGGGGGAGAGGGTAATTGTGTGGAGTGTGAGGGGGAGAGGGTAATTGTGTGTAGTATGAGGGAGAGAGGGTAATTGTGTGTACTATGAGGGGGAGAGGGTAATTGTGTGTAGTATGAGGGGGAGAGGGTATATGTGTGTAGTATGAGGGGGAGAGGGTATATGTGTGTAGTATGAGGGGGAGAGGGTATATGTGTGTAGTATGAGGGGGATGGGGTAATTGTGTGGAGTATGAGGGGGAGAGGGTATATATGTGAATTGTGTGAGGGGGAGAGGGTAATTGTGAGGGGGAGAGGGTAATTGTGTGGAGTGTGAGGGGGAGAGGGTAATTGTGTGGCGTGTGAGGAGGAGAGGGTAATTGTGTGTAGTATTAGGGGGGAGGGTAATTGTGTGTAGTATGAGGGGGTATATGTGTGTAGTGTGAGGGGGAGAGGGTAATTGTGTGGAGTGTGAGGGGGAGAGGGTAATTGTGTGTAGTGTGAGGGGGAGAGGGTATATGTGTGTAGTATGAGGGGGGAGGGTAATTGTGTGTAGTATGAGGGGGTATATGTGTGTGGTATGAGGGGAGGAGGGTAATTGTGTGTAGTATGTGGGGGAGAGGGTAATTTGTGTAGTATGAGGGGGAGAGGGTAATTGTGTGTAGTATGAGGGGGAGAGGGTATATGTGTGTAGTATGAGGGGGAGAGGGTATATGTGTGTAGTATGAGGGGGAGAGGGTATATGTGTGTAGTATGAGGGGGAGAGGGTAATTGTGTGTAGTATGAGGGGGAGAGGGTAATTGTGTGTAGTATGAGGGGGAGAGGGTATATGTGTGTAGTATGAGGGGGAGAGGGTATATGTGTGTAGTATGAGGGGGAGAGGGTATATGTGTGTAGTATGAGGGGGAGAGGGTATATGTGTGTAGTATGAGGGGGAGAGGGTATATGTGTGTAGTATGAGGGGGAGAGGGTATGTGTGTGTAGTATGAGGGGGAGAGGGTATGTGTGTGTAGTATGAGGGGGAGAGGGTAATTGTGTGTAGTATGAGGGGGAGAGGGTAATTGTGTGTAGTATGAGGGGGAGAGGGTAATTGTGTGTAGTATGAGGGGGAGAGGGTATATGTGTGTAGTATGAGGGGGAGAGGGTAATTGTGTAGTATGAGGGGGAGAGGGTATATGGGTGTAGTATGAGGGGGAGAGGGTATATGGGTGTAGTATGAGGGGGAGAGGGTATATGGGTGTAGTATGAGGGGGAGAGGGTATATGGGTGTAGTGTGAGGGGGAGAGGGTATATGTGTGTAGTGTGAGGGGGAGAGGGTATATGTGTGTAGTGTGAGGGGGAGAGGGTATATGTGTGTAGTGTGAGGGGGAAAGGGTATATGTGTGTAGTGTGAGGGGGAGAGGGTATATGTGTGTAGTGTGAGGGGGAGAGGGTATATGTGTGTAGTGTGAGGGGGAGAGGGTATATGTGTGTAGTGTGAGGGGGAGAGGGTATATGTGTGTAGTGTGAGGGGGAGAGGGTATATGTGTGTAGTGTGAGGGGGAGAGGGTATATGTGTGTAGTGTGAGGGGGAGAGGGTATATGTGTGTAGTGTGAGGGGGAGAGGGTATATGTGTGTAGTGTGAGGGGGAGAGGGTATATGTGTGTAGTGTGAGGGGGAGAGGGTATATGTGTGTAGTGTGAGGGGGAGAGGGTAATTGTGTGTAGTGTGAGGGGGAGAGGGTAATTGTGTGTAGTGTGAGGGGGAGAGGGTAATTGTGTGTAGTGTGAGGGGGAGAGGGTAATTGTGTGTAGTGTGAGGGGGAGAGGGTAATTGTGTGGAGTGTGAGGGGGAGAGGGTAATTGTGTGGAGTGTTAGGGGGAGAGGGTAATTGTGAGTAGTGTGAGGGGGAGAGGGTATATGTGTGTAGTATGAGGGGGGAGGGTAATTGTGTGTAGTATGAGGGGGAGAGGGTATGTGTGTGTAGTATGAGGGGGAGAGGGTATATGTGTGTAGTATGAGGGGGAGAGGGTAATTGTGTGTAGTATGAGGGGGAGAGGGTAATTGTGTGTAGTATGAGGGGGAGAGGGTAATTGTGTGTAGTATGAGGGGGAGAGGGTATATGTGTGTAGTATGAGGGGGAGAGGGTATATGTGTGTAGTATGAGGGGTAGAGGGTATATGTGTTTAGTATGAGGGAGAGAGGGTAATTGTGTGTAGTATGAGGGGGAGAGGGTATATGTGTGTAGTGTGAGGGGGAGAGGGTATATGTGTGTAGTGTGAGGGGGAGAGGGTATATGTGTGTAGTGTGAGGGGGAGAGGGTATATGTGTGTAGTGTGAGGGGGAGAGGGTAATTGTGTGGAGTGTGAGGGGGAGAGGGTAATTGTGTGGAGTGTGAGGGGGAGAGGGTAATTGTGTGGGGTGTGAGAGGGAGAGGGTAATTGTGTGGAGTGTGAGGGGGAGAGGGTAATTGTGTGGAGTGTGAGGGGGAGAGGGTAATTGTGTGGAGTGTGAGGGGGAGAGGGTAATTGTGTGTAGTATGAGGGGGTATATGTGTGTAGTGTGAGGGGGAGAGGGTATATGTGTGTAGTATGAGGGGGAGAGGGTATATGTGTGTAGTATGAGGGGGAGAGGGTATATGTGTGTAGTATGAGGGGGAGAGGGTATATGTGTGTGTGTGTGTGTAGTATGAGGGGGAGAGGGTATATGTGTGTAGTATGAGGGGGAGAGGGTATATGTGTAGTATGAGGGGGAGAGGGTATATGTGTGTAGTATGAGGGGGAGAGGGTATATGTGTGTAGTATGAGTGGGAGAGGGTAATTGTGTGTAGTATGAGGGGGAGAGGGTAATTGTGTGTAGTATGAGGGGGAGAGGGTATATGTGTGTGTGTGTGTGTGTGTGTGTAGTATGAGGGGGAGAGGGTATATGTGTGTAGTATGAGGGGGAGAGGGTATATGTGTAGTATGAGGGGGAGAGGGTATATGTGTGTAGTATGAGGGGGAGAGGGTATATGTGTGTAGTATGAGTGGGAGAGGGTAATTGTGTGTAGTATGAGGGGGAGAGGGTAATTGTGTGTAGTATGAGGGGGAGAGGGTAAATGTGTGTAGTATGAGGGGGAGAGGGTATATGTGTGTAGTATGAGGGGGAGAGGGTAATTGTCTGTAGTATGAGGGGGAGAGGGTAATTGTGTGTAGTTTGAGGGGGAGAGGGTATATGTGTGTAGTATGAGGGGGAGAGGGTATATGTGTGTAGTATGAGGGGGAGAGGGTATATGTGTGTAGTATGAGGGGGAGAGGGTAATTGTGTGTAGTATGAGGGGGAGAGGGTAATTGTGTGTAGTATGAGGGGGAGAGGGTATATGTGTGTAGTATGAGGGGGAGAGGGTATGTGTGTGTAGTATGAGGGGGAGATTGTATATGTGTGTAGTACAGTATGAGGGGGAGAGGGTATATGTGTGTGTAGTATGAGGGGGAGAGGGTATATGTGTGTAGTATGAGGGGGAGAGGGTATATGTGTGTAGTATAGTATGAGGGGGAGGGGGTATATGTGTGTAGTATGAGGGGGAGAGGGTATGTGTGTGTAGTATGAGGGGGAGAGGATATGTGTGTGTAGTATGAGGGGGAGAGGCTATATGTGTGTAGTATGAGGGGGAGATGGTATGTGTGTGTAGTATGAGGGGGAGAGGGTATATGTGTGTAGTATAGTATGAGGGGGGGAGGGTATATGTGTGTAGTATAGTATGAGGGGGGGGAGGGTATATGTGTGTAGTATAGTATGAGGGGGAGAGGGTATATGTGTGTAGTATAGTATGAGGGGGAGAGGGTATATGTGTGTAGTATAGTATGAGGGGGAGAGGGTATATGTGTGTAGTATAGTATAAGGGGGAGAGGGTATATGTGTATAGTATGAGGGGGAGAAGGTATATGTGTGTAGTATGAGCGGGAGAGGGTATGTGTGTGTAGTATGAGGGTGAGAGGGTATATGTGTGTAGTATAGTATGAGGGGGAGAGGGTATATGTGTGTAGTATAGTATGAGGGGGAGAGGGTATATGTGTGTAGTATAGTATGAGGGGGAGAGGGTATATGTGTGTAGTATAGTATGAGGGGGAGAGGGTATATGTGTGTAGTATAGTATGAGGGGGAGAGGGTATATGTGTGTAGTATAGTATGAGGGGGAGAGGGTATATGTGTGTAGTATGAGGGGGAGAGGGTATATGTGTGTAGTATGTGGGGGAGAGGGTAATTGTGTGTAGTATGAGGGGGAGAGGGTATATGTGTGTAGTATGAGGGGGAGAGGGTATATGTGTGTAGTACAGTATGAGGGGGAGAGGGTATATGTGTGTAGTATGAGGGGGAGAGGGTATATGTGTGTAGTATGAGGGGGAGAGGGTATATGTGTGTAGTGCAGTATGAGGGGGAGAGGGTATATGTGTGTATTATAGTATGAGGGGGAG
Source organism: Pseudophryne corroboree (assembly GCF_028390025.1). Lineage (NCBI taxonomy): Eukaryota > Metazoa > Chordata > Amphibia > Anura > Myobatrachidae > Pseudophryne > Pseudophryne corroboree. Next base: position 13,213,680 of record NC_086451.1, read on the forward strand.
AGGGTATATGTGTGTAGTATGAGGGGGAGAGGGTATATGTGTGTAGTATCGTATGAGGGGGAGAGGGTATATGTGTGTAGTATAGTATGAGGGGGAGAGGGTATATGTGTGTAGTATGAGGGGGAGAGGGTAATTGTGTGTAGTATGAGGGGGAGAGGGTATATGTGTGTAGTATGAGGGGGAGAGGGTATATGTGTGTAGTATGAGGGGGAGAGGGTATATGTGTGTAGTATGAGGGGGAGAGGGTATATGTGTGTAGTATGAGGGGGAGAGGGTATATGTGTGTAGTATGAGGGGGAGAGGGTATATGTGTGTTGTACAGATTGAGGGGGAGAAGGTATATGTGTGTAGTATGAGGGGGAGAGGGTATGTGTGTGTAGTATGAGGGGGAGAGGGTATATGTGTGTAGTATAGTATGAGGGGGAGAGAGGGGGCTGTGCGAGTCGGAGGCAGACATTAGTGAGAGATGAATGTATATGTATCAGTCGGTAGTTCCCCGCCGTCAGTTTCCAGCATTTGGTGTATGAGCAGCGGTAATGAGCACGGTGTATGTGCTGTGTGTTGTGTCGGCGAGCAGCACTTTTGTGTCTGGTTTTGTGCTCTCCTCGGCTGAATTACCCTCTGAAGGCCGTTTACGCCGCTTCGTTAACCCTGTGTGTTCTGGTGTTATGTATCTTTCTATTTGTCATTTTCAGCCTTATCTGTGGCTCACACATCACCGCTGTCTCCTTGTTGTGTCAAAAGGCTGAGGAAAGAGAAAGCAAAAAACCCAGCCGCCGACACACAACGCAGGACTCCTGTACAGAGCGCAGCGGCGTCACCCGGACTCCCGGTATAACGCTCTGCTTCCAGCAAGCTGCTCCGTATCCTGCCCTCCGCGTATTCTCTGTAGCTTGCAGTCTCTGACCGTTTGGGGCAGTTAACGTAGGATTGGCGGCAAAAAAACGTGTGTCACGGCCGTTTTCTTGGCACGTATCTCCCTTCAGTTGCGATCATGTACGTAGAGAAACATGGAGCCAGCGTCTGCGTAGCCATAAGTCAACCCTAGGAGCCAATGTTCCTCGTTATTGCGTCGGCGCCGCCTATGAGTACACAGTTGCGGAGGACGTCCTCAAAGTTCAGTCTGTTTCCCTGAATCATTGGGGTGTCGCTGTCTCTATTAGGTTCCCTCAACCTAACAGGTGGAAGGGGTAATGTAGTAAGCCGTGGAGAGAGATAAAGTACCAACCAGTCAGCTCCTAAGTGTCATATTACAGGCTATCAGGTCTATTCATTAAACAGTGAAAAGAATGGAGAAGTGAGCTAGTGGAGAAGTTGCCCATGGCAACCAATCAGCGTTGATGTAACATTTATGAAATGCGTTGTATAAAATAAGTAGCAGCTGATTGGTTGCCATGGAAAACTTTGCCCAGTGTTTTTTTAGTGAAGCACCGACATCGACCTATTTCCTAAAACAGGGCAATCCTGATAACTGCGCTGCAGTAAAATGTGCTCCTCTGTATAGAGCCGAATCTTCATTTATCACTATTTCTGCGTCGCTTGGCTAAGGGATGATAAACTCTTTCCCTTTCCTTCCATCCCATACACTCACATACTGTAATTTGTTCACTCAGGAAATACTGCATGCACAACTGCAGAAATGGTGCTGTAACCCTTAGCAACCGATCAGAACGCTCTACCCTGATCCCCCCCCATTTAATTTTGGAATTAATTATTTGCATATTTTCCCAGGGTGTGCAGCTCACTGTTCCCTCCAACTGCTCAGGGTGCTGGGGTTCTCCACCTCAACCCTCCAGTTCTCCCAACAGGCCATGTTTTCAGGATTTCTGTGTGTGGAAGCAGGTGGGATAATTACTGACCCAGCAAAATAGTTCAACTCACCTGGGCACGATTAAAGAAATACAGAAAACATGGCCTGTTGATGGTACTTTTATGTTGAGAAACCGTGTCCTAAACCGTACTTTAAAGTGTCAAAAATGTGCAATTTTTTTGCACGCTTGTTTTTGCACCAGGATTATTATACACAGTTCTGCAGGTTCCCCCTATTTACAGGCGTCGGACGTGGCGAGGTGGAATGGGGTGATAGCTGCATGGTGATGGCCAATATTTATCCATCGTTCCCGTCTTACATCTGCTTTTACCTATAACCGTTCCCCTAAGCCCTGGAGACTGGCCGGGATCAGAGTGTCCCGTCTATGTGATAGCGCAGGCGAGATCACCGCGCCCTATGCAATGTATCCAATAACCTGTAATTATTAAGTAGCGAGGGGTCTCTTCTTGCCCACTGATAGATCTGCCGCTCTCCGAGCATGAATAGTAATAGGTTCTCGAATCTCTTCAATATCTTAATGGCGTCATGAGACGTGTTACCCGACGGCGATCGCTCGCAGCTGCCGGCAGATTTAGATACAGTAACAGATACTGTATAGGATTAGACCTGTGTAAATGTAATTTTAGACCTCCCGTGTCTTTAGTTTCCATTGTTTGCCAGGAAATTGTGTACACTAGGAGAGAAACAAACGTATCACCGGATCAGTCATTCTCCAGGCTCCGGTATAAACATCGGTGGCATACCGGGAGGGGGAAGGGGGCTCCGACTCCTTGCCTGCCCCCCTGACTCGTTACACAGGCCTTGCCCTGACTTGGTCGCATCTCTCAATCCGTGCGGGAAACTTTTGTTTTTCTTTTGTGTTTAATCGTCAGAAGTACATTTGGTTCCAGCCCTTACAGATGCAGCGGGGTTTATTGCAGCAGACAGTTCTTAATCCTTTTTTTTTTTTTTTCCCGTGAAGCCAGAAAAATGCGAGATGGGGGCCACGTGTCTTCAGGCCCCTCCTGAGTTCCTAAATGTATATCGTGTATTAAATGTGTTCCATATGTGGTGAATACCATACTTGCGTTGCTGTTTCAGTCATGTAGATTCCAATTAGTCCTAAGGATTAAAATGCTGTTCCTGAGTCTCCTGTCTGCTTCCACCCCCCCCCCCCCCCGCTCTTTATTTCTGGTCTTAGGGAACGATTCAAATGTTTCCTCCCAGGCGGCGCCAATGGGTGCGTGATGGGGGCAATTCAATTGTTGCCCCGTTCTGGCGCCCATTACCGTCGGGAGACAAATTTCTATCTGCAGCCTCCTGAGGTGGTTATAAGAAATGTGCGAAAACTCTCCCAAACTCCACATTTCGTGTCACGTCCGGTATTTTTGCAAATCGGCTTAACCCGGGGCTGTTGGGAGCGCCAACACGAAAAAATGGGCGTCTGGCTCTGGAACAAACATTTTCATGTCGCCCCGTCAAAATTACGGCACAACGTAACGGTAATGAATTGCTCCGTTGGGAGCCATCTAGTAGCCACCGGAATGCAGTACACTTGAATCCCCCCATAGAGGTGAGGTGCAGCGTTACCCCTTTATTATATGGGATTAATTATATAGCGCACACATATACAGATAATATGTCAGTCTATCACATCCGTCCCTGCACCAGGGGAGCTTACAATCTATATTCCCTGTAGACCTCCACACATGCAGTACACATTAGGGTGGGGCTTGCGTGTCAGAAGCCAGTTAACCTATCTCTATGTGTTTGGAGTGTGGGCGTAATACGGGGCACCCGGCGGAAACTCATGCAAATGCGGGGAGAACATACAAACTCTGCACAGATAGGGTCTTGGTGGGAGTTCTTGTTATTGATCGTGTTGCTGCTGTTTTTAATATCATCGTCACTAGTATCTGTTATATGGAAAGTTTAGTGGCGTACTTGTTATTGACACAGATAACATAGAGTGACGTGAAACAGAAGACGTAGAAGTAACTGCCCCGGTGAGCTTGCAATCTAAACGTTGATCAAGCGGTTGCAAGAAAGCAGTATGGATAAATAGGTCGCAGTGATGTCATTCTCATTTGTCAGCTGTATATTTAACCAAAAAGCCGCAACGTCCTAAAGGCTTTTGTCATTTTACTTTTGTAGCTATCCTTTACGCAAACTTGGGGTCGATTCAATTCAGCTCAAGTTAAGTCGGCGATGTCCCGTTCTCGCGGACTTAACAGGTTGAATTGTCGGGAGAACGGGCATTCTCCGACTTAACTTCCCGCCGCGTTGCTGATTCCCGACAGAATCAGCCTCGCGCTGACCGCGCGGCAGCACTTTTGTCGGATTTCCTCTCTCATCCCCCGGGGGTGAGAGAAGAATTCCCGACAATTGGTGGCACTTGGCGCTGTATTGAATAGTGCCGGAAGCTAACTCCCGGCGCTATTCAACTGTTGCTGAATTGAATCGAACCCCGTGTGTTAAGTGTCTATGCTATAATATATATTGTATTCTTCTGAGCAATCAGACGCTGGCTTTCTACTCTGACTCGCACTATACTGATCAAAGCTGATGTGTAATTGGTTACAGATCGTTTGGAGCTCTCTGTTACTGATTGACAGAAAGCGTTTATGGTTTGCGGAAGGGACGTTCCTTGTGGGGACAGGTAACACGTGTTAGTAAAGTTACAGGAACGGCCGACATCCCCCCCCCCCCCCCCCCCAAAAAAAAAAAAGTTACTGTACGAGACACTTTCATTTTTATTTTTATTTTTTTACTTCTACTTCGTAACTTTATGACTCGGGCCTGTTTTGCAGGCTCTTGCGCAACAAAAATAACTTTATTAGGTTAAAGTCTCTTACAGCCCTGGACTTTGGGCCCGGGACACTGTTTTAAAGAAGCCGAACGCTGTGTACAGAGCCGGAATAAACATTCAGCCTGCGTGGAGTCGTTCCTCGTTTTGTAAGGAACTTTTAACAGGACGAGATTATAGCGGCGCAGCCAAGCGAAGGCTCGATCGCACACATGCGCTGGGGCAAGGGCTAATAATGTATGTGGGTCTGCACTTGCTGTAGATGCGTGTTTCATGCCTTGTGCTATTACCCAATCCAGTATATTGTTCTGTTACCGGGCGTCAGCAAATAAGAGAGCGTTTGCTACGTTCTAAAATGTTATATTTAGAAATAACGCTGTAACGGCGCCATTTAATAGCTGCCTTTTATTAATGCTCTTGGTATGTACGACACAGGTGTGAGTCCATGACTTTGGTTACCTGTGTTCAAGTAGGAAAACCCTGACCTGAGCTGTCTACAGTCCTCGCATGGTTTCCGATGGTTGTCTGGTGACATGGGGGGATGTATCGAGCCTTGGAGAGTAATACATTGAAGTCGCCCAAAGTAACCAATCTGCTGCTAACACATTTCACAGACCATTCTAGATAAATGATAGGTAGCAGCTGATTGGTTGCGTTGGGCAGCTGCTCCAAGGCTGTCTGCATCCCCCGCGCAGTGTCCCTTTCTCTAGACAGATGAATGTTCCATTATAATGCTGCTATTTGCCTATTAGAAAATTGCGTTGGGGATAGTGTACTCGGGGTCCCTGTAAGACCATCTCTCATAGGCCGAACCTGTGGCTCACTAGCTGTCGTGGAACTACAATACCCTGCATGCCCTACCAGCTGGAATTAAATAATTATGCTGGCCAGGCAGATGTGCCGATATCCCATTTTCCTTGGCAGAAGAGCCCGTCTGCTTTGAGCGCAGTGGCCGGGGGTGTCTGTACGGTAGCCCATGGGAAACTCTGCGTCATATATAATCTGTTGATTTTTCTCCCACCCAGCAATTCAGTCTGTGCAATTTGGCTAAGGGCCCCACGTGATCTGATCTCTCAGTGTGAGGGTCAGTTTTACATGGGAGGCCTTTAGTGCAAAATATCCAGCCCCTCGCCTATAACCAGCGTATAATAGAAACCTAGAATGTGACGGCAGATAAGAACCGCTTGACCCATCTAGTCTGCCCATATACACGCACACTTACACACGAGGGATAATTTTTGTCACTTAACCTACCAGTATATTTTTGTATTGTGGGAGGAAACCGGAGTACCCAGAGAAAACCCACACGAGCACGGGGAGAACATACAAACTCCACACTGTTACGTCCATAGTGGGAATTGAACCCACGACCTTAGTCTTGTGAGGCAGTAATGCTAACCATTGCACCACAATCTACAACTGTACGTGCCAGTACAATAGACTGTGTTGGTTAAAGCGCCATGAAAGTAAAGTGCATGGAAACCGCAACTCTTAAATCACGTGCAAAGCACCATTCAGTCTTCATGTTTCTGTCCATCGCCCCAGCACGCGCGTGAGAGTGAACCGTAAAGACGCGCTTGCATTTACGCATTTTATTTGTACTATTTGTCTCAACTACAGTCTCAACAGGTCATGTTTTCAGGATTTCTGTCAGTGGAAGCAGGTGGGATAACGACCGACCCAGCAAAATAGATCAACTCATCCCTGTGCATGATTAAAGAAATCCAGAAAACATGACCCGTTGGGGGTACTTGCGGACCGGAGTGGAGAAGGTGATTGTATACGAATCCTCATGTTAAATAGATTCGGGCGATTTGTAAATCATTATCTAATGGTCATTCCTGGGGTGATAAATATCCGGAGCGCCGTGTTCACTCGTTTCCTTGCTGGGCTGACGGAAGCAATTGGCGCGGCGCTATTTGTGTGTAGCCTGTTGAGCTGTGTATATGTTTGTGTGTATACTGAGTCTCTCTACAGTAGGATCATGTTAGCAGCTCTCCTTAATCTGGAGTGTGACTGGCTATAGGAGGAAGATGTCAGATTTGGCTCAGGAAGACGCCCCGGGGCAGTTACATTGACGACGACGACGCAGGAACGTCGGCTCCTGCTGCAAGCCCGCTCTTGTCGGCTTCCCTGACAAAAGCCGCTCTCCATACGAGCGGCGAACATTCCCATGCCGGCTTCTGTTAACCTCATCGCTGCTGGGGAAATAAATCCGCTGCCGATTCCCTGTAGCGTATAATTCTCTGCATTCACAGAATAGACGTTGGGGACCAGCTATGGTCTGTGACCCCGGAGTCCTGCTCCGCCATGTGTTTTATATTTATCTAGGAGAATATAATCTAATCAAATGTTCCCAACTTCATTTCAAAACCGCAGGAATTTGCTTTTCCTCTACTTTCATTCACAAAGCTGCCTGGCGGTGGCTGGCTCTCCAGCTGTTGTCAGACTACATCTCCCAGCATGCCTTGCTGATGACTCCGTGCCCCCGTGCCCTCAGGGCACAGTGGTGTAGGAATGGGCGACCCTGTGATTGACAGGTCACACAGACACACTTATTGCCTGACTCCTCTTACTTTGTACCCCTGAAAACACGTCAGAGGTCACACTTAGGAAGGATGGGAGTGACGTGCTTAGATGCAGGGACTGTGCCCAGTGGCACCGTGCCCACAGAGCAGGAGTGGGGGGGGGGCATCATGTTATAAAACCCTGCTGACCGGGCTGGAGCTGGCTTTATCCGAGCAGTGTTCCCCCTTATGTCTGATAAACAATACTTCTTTATTTGCAGACTTGTTAGTCGTGTCTCACTACCCCCCTCGCTCCCCCCCTGCAATGTCATGTGCTGTTCCCTGCTGACATGGGGAGTTAATCATTATCTTATTCATGTACAGTGCCAGTCATATATACATTGTATCCTGTGTGTGTGTGTGTGTGTGTGTGTATATATATATATATATATATATATATATATATATATATATGTGTGTGTTATAAAATACCATGCCATTCACTTTGTATGTATGTACGTATAGAGATATAAACTTGCAACATATCCCTTATCCAAAATTGAAAATCACACATTTTTGGTTCTCCTACTGAGATAATGACACACACATATATATATATATATATATATATATATATATATATATATATATATATATATATATATATATATATGTGTTGAGTCTCCCCTATCCAAAATGCTTGGGACCAGAGGTATTTTGGATTTGGGATTTTTCCGTATTTTGGAATAATTGCATACCATAATGAGATATCATGGTGATGGGACCTAAATCTAAGCACAGAATGCATTTATGTTACATATAATACATATACACACAGCCTGAAGGTAATTTTAGCCAATATTTTTATAACTTAGTGCATTAAACAAAGTTTGTGTACATTGAGCCATCAAAAAACAAAGGTTTCACTATCTCACTCTCACTCAAAAAAGTCCGTATTTCAGAATATTCCGTATTTCGGAATATTTGGATATGGGATACTCAACCTGTGTGTGTGTGTGTGTGTGTGTGTGTGTGTGTGTATATGTATATGTATATATATATATATATATATATATATATATACACATGATATATAAATATATATATATATAGCGGCACGGATGGCGTAATGGTTAGCATTACTGCCTCACAGCACTGAGGTCATGGGTTCGATTCCCACCATGGTCCTAACTGTGTGGAGTTTGTATATTCTCCCCGTACTTGCGTGGGTTTCCTCCGGGTACTCCGGTTTCCTCCCATAATCCAAAAATATACTGGTAGGTTAATTGGATCCCAACAAAAATTAACCCTAGTGTGAATGTGTGTGCGGGTACATGTGATAGGGAATATAGAGTGTAAGGGGGGTACACACAGACTAGATCTGACTAGATTGCTTAGATTTTCAGCAAGATCGCTCCGTGTGTAGCCCTAAAGCGATAGCGATGCGCAGCCCCGCGCATCGCTATCGCTGCTGCTAGATTGGCCTGCATGCGGGTCGCTCACTTCACCCACTGGGTGAAGTGAGCGCCCCCCCCGTCTCCCCCCGCACGCTCAGCACACATCTCTCCAGCATCGGGCCGTGAGTACTGGCCTTAAGCTCCACTGGGGCAGGGACTGATGTGACTGGGCAAATATTCTCTCCGTAAAGTACTGCGGAATATGTGTGCGCTATATAAATAAATAAACACACACACACACACACACACACACACACACACACACACACACACACGTGTTGAGTATCCCATATCCAAATATTCAGAAATACGGAATTTTTAGAGTGATGATATCTCATTATGGTATGCAATTATTCCGAAATACGGAAAAATCCCATATCCAAAATACTTCTGGTCCCAAGCATTTTGGATAAGGGATACTCAACCTGTGTGTATATATATATATATATATATATATATTTATGTATATATATATATATATATATATATATTTATGTATGTGTGTGTGTGTGTATATATATATATATATAGTCAGCAACTGGACCCCGGCACTCCGGACTAACGCAAATCCTGCTCCGGTGCCTTCCCTTCAGGGCTTGTCCCCTCTGATTAGCATATAATACCTTGGAGAGGGCGGCACTCAGAGACTTGCAAAATGGTATATGAGAAGAAAAAACCCCACAGGGCAACCTTTATTGTAAAATATATATATATATATATATATATTATTTATTTATTTATATATGTGTGGAGTTTGTATATTCTTCCCATGCCTGTGTGGGTTTCCTCCGGGTTCTCCGGTTTCCTCCCACAAACCAAAAATATACTGGTAGGGTTATTGGCCCCCTACAAAAATTACCCCTAGTGTGAATGTGTCTGTGTACATGTGAAAGGGAATATAGATTGTAAGCTCCACTGGGGCAGGGACTGATGTGAATGGCCAAATATTCTCTGTACAGCGCAGCAGAATATGTGTGCGCTATATAAATAACTGCTAACAAATAATAATACACAGTAATATATATATCTTGTACAGGGTTGGGGGCCGCGTTACCGACACCGGAATCCTGGCCGCAGAATGCCAGCGGGGGCGAGCACAACGAAACCCCTTGCGGGCTCGCCATGCTGCGGGCTCGGTGGCTAGCTGCGTTCGCCACAGGTTCTATTATATAGTCCCTGCTAGTCAACATGTCGACTGTCGGGGATTGTCAGGGTTCGGATGTAGCGGTCAGTATTGTGACAGCGACATCCCGAACCCTGAAAGCGACATGACTACATCCCGGTGATACATAGTATATATTTGTGCATATTATATACATTCGGCTGCCTGTATTTGTTGAGCACGGAGCACTTTGTCACTCTGACCCTATTCCTGTTCTACGTCTTATCCTCTTTTCCAACCTCTCTTTAAATATTTGCTCTTCTGATCAATCCTGCCCTGTGTGCTTAACCCTTCCCAGATCAGCACTTTTGATTGCAAGCTTCTTGGCACGCGGTCGTGCTGTTCCCCTTTGGGCGCCGCGCTGCACTGCAGCCTGTGGGCATTGCTTATGTATAAATGACATAAAGTCAGTTTCGGCTCTGGCATGCGGCACTGGATCCTGGGTACAGTCACCCCATATGCCATAGGTCAGTAACGGAGGTCAGCAGAGACCGTATGCCGTGTATTTCCTATTTATGGGGGGTCATTCCGAGTTGATCGTAGCTGTGCTAAATTTATCACAGCTACGATCATTCACTCTGACATGCGGGGGGACGCCCAGCACAGGGCTAGTCCACCCCGCATGTCAGCGCCGCAACCCTGCCCCCCCCCCCGCCCGCAGAAGTGCAAAGGCATCGCACAGCGGTGATGCCTTTGCACTTCAAGAGTAGCTCCCGACCAGCGCAGCTTTAGCGTGCTGGCCTGGAGCTACTCGTCGCTCCCCGGCCCGCAGCGGCTGCGTGTGACGTCACGCAGCCGATGCGGCCCGCCCCCTTCTCGGTCCAGCCACGCCTGTGTTGGCTGGACCGCGCCCCCTAAATATCAGCTAAACGCCGCCGTCCAGCCCCCTCCCCTGCCCAGCGACCGCCTCTGCCTCAGAGGCGATCGCTAGGCAACGCCGGCTGCCATGCGCCGGCGCACTACGGTGCAGTTCCGACCCAATCGCTGCACTGCGGCAAACTGCAGCGAGCGATCGGGTCGGAATGACCCCCTATGTTCGTTGTGTCAGCTATAGTTTAGGGCAGGGGGGGGGGGGCAATATCCGGCGCTCCTGCTGCCGGGGAACTACATATTGCAACATGATTTACCAAAGTTTTAGCATAGCCTGGCAGCAAAACTGTGGTGGGACATGCTGGGATGTATAGTTGGAGGAAGGCGCGTAGTGTGATCAGATTCCTGCGTCTGCAGGGAACATCGGCAGCTGACATTCATCGCCAGCTTGTCGCGGTGTACGGTGATTACGTCATGTCAGGGAAACCGCTTTCGGTTTTAGTATTTACTACTGATGGGCTGTCCGCAAAGGAGATCTCTAGGATTTGCACCCTCGTGCAACTTTACCCTAATGCATTATACACGGTCTGTGCCTTCTGCTAAACATATTTACTTTTCTAGCATCCTTCTGTGTGTTTCACTTGCAGGTGGAGTTAAAACTGTTCCCCCGAGAGATGACCTTGCTCTGCTTTCTCAGATCAGCTTTATGCAGTATCCAAGGGCAACAATCCCAAACCCCATCGACCCGATGATATAAACATATGCCTGAAAAGCACAGAAGGAGGCTAGATATAATAATGCCAAATAATATAGCAGGGCATTCCGTTGCAGGGAGGCATGTGGACACCGGTACATTTAATGCGTCCGAGGGTGGGTGAGCACTTACCACAAGACAGATGTAGGAAAGGGACACACAGCTGATATCACAGAATGCTGATTGCTTTGTTCTGCTGATCATTAAATGCCCCTAATTGGTGTAAGTGACTGGCGGGGGATGGGTGAGCCAGCACAGTTGGAATTGTATGTTTGTGGCCAGAACTATAACTCTCACGAGGCAGCAGTTCAGGAAGTCATTAATTATGATAATGAGTGGACTGGACTGTATCACAGTAATGACTGCGCTGCAGTGGGCAGCATTGCCCAATCTGCTCTCTTTCCTCCCAATGTCTTCCTGTTTTGATCATTTTCTTCCCATGACTACAGCGACCGGCAGGATAGATGGTCGTGGATCCCAGTCCAACATCTACTAATAAGGGCTTGACACCCTATACAGTGTATGATGTTCTAAAAAAGAAGTCTCACCGGCTCGCCAGTGGCCGTTGTTTCTTTTTTTAGTTGCCCCGGCCCACTTGCCCCAGCTGGCATCCAGCCAGGCCACCAGCTATACTGCCAGTGTGTTTGGAGAGTAATGATGCTTAAGAGGTGAATGAGTTGTCGCTGATCACCCAGCTGTTTCCCTGCACGCCCCATGCGGCCTGTAGTGCCTTACTGGGGGTATATTTATCCTGCCCTCCACCTGTCTCTCTCCCACACCCACCCGGCTTCTTATGATGTGTCTGCGGACAACTCTTGGGGACAATACCCTGCAGCGGCTATTGTCCCGGGCACTCATGGGCTGGTACTCGCCAGCGCTGGGTACGGCCCCGTGCACATCGGAGAATCGCCGTAGTTTACATGTTCCAGTTTCTTCTTTCCCGCCATTTATCTCTTAGTTGTCTTTCTTTCTTTTTATCTTTCTTTCATTCTTTTGTTTGTTTTCTTTCATTCTTTCTTTCTAATTGTCAGTTGTTTTTTCTTTCGTTCTTTCGTCCTTTTCTTTCTTTCTTTCGTTCATTCTTTCTTTCTTTTTTTTTCAGTTCTTTCGTTCTTTCTCTTCCTTCCTTCCTTCCTTCCCGCTTGGCTTCTATGGCTAGCAGACGTAATTGGCCGCCATTTATCTCTTAGTTGTCTTTCTTTTTATCTTTCTTTCTTACGTTCTGTCAGTTGTTCTTTCGTTCTTTCGTCCTTTTCTTTCTTTCGTTCTTTCTTTCGTTCTCTTTCGTTCATTCTTTCTTTCGTTTTTTTCAGTTCTTTCGTTCTTTCTCTCTTTCTTTCTTTCTTTCTTTCTTTCTTTCTTTCTTTCTTTCTTTCTTTCTTTCTTTCTTTCTTTCTTTCTTTCTTTCTCGCCTGGCTCCTACGGCTAGCAGACTTAATTGGCCGCCATTTATCTCTTAGTTGTCTTTCCTTCCTTCCTTCCTTCCTTCCTTCCTTCCTTCCTTCCTTCCTTCCTCCCGCTTGGCTTCTATGGCTAGCAGACGTAATTGGCCGCCATTTATCTCTTAGTTTTCTTTCTTTCGTTCTTTCTTTCTTTCGTTCTTTCTTTCTTTCGTTCTGTCAGTTGTTCTTTCGTCCTTTTCTTTCTTTCGTTCTCTTCCGTTCATTCTTTCTTTCGTTTTTTTCAGTTCTTTCTTTCTTTCGTTTTTTTCAGTTCTTTCTTTCTTTCTTTCTTTCTTTCTTTCTTTCTTTCTTTCTTTCTTTCTTTCTTTCTTTCTTTCTTTCTTTCTTTCTTTCTTTTTTTCCATTTCTTTCTTTCTTTCTTTCTTTCTTTCTTTCTTTCTTTCCATTTCTTTCTTTCTTTCTTTCTTTCTTTCTTTCTTTCTTTCTTTCTTTCTTTCTTTCGTTTTTTCCAGTTCTTTCTTTCGTTTTTTCCAGTTCGTTCTTTCTTTCTTTCTTTCTTTCTTTCTTTCTTTCTTTCTTTCTTTCTTTCTTTCTTTCTTTCTTTCTTTCTTTCTTTCTTTCTTTCTTTCTTTCTTTCTTTCTTTCTTTCTTTCTTCTCGCCTGGCTCCTACGGCTAGCAGACTTAATTGGCCGCCATTTATCTCTTAGTTGGCTTTCTTTTTATCTTTCTTTCTTTCATTCTTTCTTTCGTTCTGTCAGTTTTTCTTTCGTTCTGTCAGTTGTTCTTTCTTTCTTTCGTCCTTTTCTTTCTTTCGTTCTCTTTCGTTCTTTCTTTCTTTCTTTCTTTCTTTCTTTCTTTCTTTCTTTCTTTCTTTCTTTCTTTCTTTCTTTCTTTCTTTCTTTCTTTCTCGCCTGGCTCCTACGGCTAGCAGACGTAATTGGCCGACAGAGCTGACTTTCCATGTGAATGCAATGTGTGGGCCCGTTCGGCGTTCCGCTACCATCTGCGGCTGAGATATGATGAGCCGTTGGGAAATGGAGCTGTGGTTTATTCTGGTGATTGGCACAGTCCGTCGAGGGGCCTCTAGCGGCGGAGTATAAGGGAAATATCACTGAGTGTGATAAGGGGCAGGGCCGCCCTGGAGGCCTTCACGCTGAACTTGGCCTCTACATGATCCCTGGTTTCACACCTTCCTCATCGGTGACAACGGCTCGCCGGATAGCTGGCGTCATCGCCCCGTGCTGGCTCTGATTGCGGATACAATACGCCTGTGCTCCCCCCACTATTTATTATCCAACACAACAGTGGATCCTTAGATAAGGGACCTGCAAGCCCAGGCTGACAGCCAGGCCCGGCCAAAATCCGCCCTGCAGCTTGTCAGCGCCTCCTTCCATCTCGTGCAGATCACTGGGCCTTTAACCCTTTGCTGGCGGGATTGTGTGTATGTATATGTGGTCCATTTTTTTCTCAAAATTTCCAAAAACGTCTGAATGGGACAATTTAGAGGAAAATGTCCATAGTCATTTTTTTTTGGGAAAGGGGGAGGTGGGAGAACCCTCATTCCTGGATGCAGAGACACTAAGAACCCACTGGCAAAAAATACAGCGTTTTCCAAAATATGACGGATTATAAAAAAAACAAACAAGGCCCTTCTCTATCTGAGCTGATTCTAATTATGAGGAACAGTTTTGTCAATACGTAGAAGAATGGATTTACCCGAAGGTACTTGGGCGCTTAGGGTGTGAGATGCTTCGCCGAGCTGCAGTCACAAAAAAGAGGGAGAGTCACTCCCGTTATGTTGCAAAAAAGGAGAGAGAGATGGTGTGACTGCGCTGGATTTGATGAATACAACACTAGTAATAAAATAACAAATTTATTCCTAAAATTGTACAATAGGTAAATAATATCAATAAAATATGCACATAAATAAACTAATAAAAAATGCAAGTGCTAAAATATGGACTAACATCCTATGGGACCACCCAGTTTGCCAGGTAGGAAATTTGGACTTTCTGGAGATGTATGCAATGACCGTTCCTGATGTATTTCCCCTGTGTTATAGTCCAGCTTAAACAATAGTCTCAGAATATAGGCAGGGTCCAAATTAATGGACTAGTTACCGTTAGAGGATATAGTGCTCCGGAATTTGTAGTGGTGAGCTCCTCATGCGTTACGGTTATATGCTGTCCTTTGTATGGTGTTTGCCGTTAAGGATCTGAGCGTTGAGAAGATCGTCTGGACAAGCTTGGGGAATGGTTCGGTCCTCCTTGAAGTCACTTCCTGGTTAGGGTCCCTGGATCACCTGACGCGTTTCGCTGCAACCAACTGGCAGCTTTCTCAAAGGTATAGTTTTGTCAATACGTTGGTGGATGTGCACGCGTCGCCTCTCGGCAAATGTGGAGCTAAGCAGCAGTAAAACTCAATGAATATTTAATACGTGATATTGATTGATGGAAGTTTGTTTCTCATTGTGTGTTTCGGTCTAGCGTGGGCCGCCGCTGTTCTCTGCTGAAAACCCGATTTTCGCTGCTTCCACACTGTGACTTGGACTGCCAGATTCCAGTGGAGTGACGCCCCCCCATGGCCAAATTATTATGAAACAAACGTAACAATACTTGCCTTTCTCCAGAAACGACACCCATGCTAAACCCTCTCCCCGCGCTATTAACGCAGGAGTGTTCCTATTTGTTAGCCCCCCCCCACCCCAACGGCCTCACACACATATACTTACCCCGCAGCCGCCAGTGTCGACAGGAGGGGGCAGTCCTGTCCTACCATCATCTCCCCCCAGCGCCAACAGAGGGGGAATTGGGACAGAAATGAAAGAGACTTAGGGACAGAGATGAGAGAGGGGAGAGGTGGTCAGGTGTGGGCAGAGATGACAGACCAGAGGCGGGGGACGGAAACGGTGGGACAAAAATGAGAGTCTGGGTGATGGGAAGGGGAAGGGGGGTAGGGGGTTAGAGATGAGACCTAAAAAAAAATGCTTGCAGCACCGGTCAGAATAACAAGCAAGCCAGTGTATGGGAGGTCCAAAGTACTAGAATATATGTATTTAAAAATGCTCCATCCATGTATTCTCCCTGCTCTCATGTACTTATTTGCATGCTTTATTGTGTACTCTTTCCACTCATAGCTGTGTGTTCATACTATATCCCGTGCCATGTATTGATGGTACGCACTGGAAGCCATTCGCGGGGAAAAGAGGCTGGCCCGCATCTGTCCGGAGTGAGACACGCCTCCGCTGCACATCTGACCCGGGACAGAGCTTGTAGTAGTATTATTATATATGACTTATACAGCATATATATTCAGTGTACAGCCCGGAGCAGGCTGTACAGCAGTTCCCGTGCTATCAGCGCACATACAGTATATGATCATGTTTATAGATTACATTATTACCCCAAACCTCCAGCTTATCTGTGTCTGGTCCCCGCCATCTGGAGAGCTCTGCAGAAAACAAATCCTTATGTAAAATGCTTTCATGACTTCCAGTCCGCGTCTGACACGGTATCGCTTCGGCTGCAGCTGGCCGGGCTAGAGTTACTAGAAAATTCTATATGTATATATGTATATAGCGGGTGACAGGTGTTCCCTATGGTTAGGTATGATTGCCCTGTCTGGTGGTGGGGAGGACGCGGCACCGTTACCCGTGTACAAAGCTTCGTCAGGTCGGTTGCGGAGACTCCGGAATACGGTGCACAGGTGATACATACGTGTGACTTTATTACCGGCAGTGTGAGATACATACATGTATCAGTCTGGTCTGTGTGCCCTTTAAATCCTATCGTAGTATCACCATCCGCCCACCTCTGAGTGTTCTCAGCAGTTACAGACTTATTAGCAACAGTTGAAATGTATTCCTACGTTAAACATCCCAGTTATAAGAAAATAACGTCTCCTGAGCACAATCAAAGGAAGAACAGAAGAGCAGACAAATTACACCCCCCCCCCCGCCCCCCCCATTCAGCTTTCAGCACAATTAATTCTCTCTTCAGCTGTTTGAGCTCTTGTCTGCGCGTTTCATCAGATGCTGCAGGCGTTGCAGGAGATACGATATAGCCGTGTCTGTAATGTGCAGAACAAATCAATACTCCAAACTTAGCTATATATATGTTTAAATTGTAGTTCCCCCCCCCCCCCCCCCACACCCCCGCCTCCCCCAGCAGATGACGGGCACTTGTAGACAGGTGTAGCAGATATATGCGTGTGCATACATATAGAGGTGTGTACCCTGCGTGATGATCAAGTGGTAGCTGCGGCATTAGCACACAGCGCACCTAAGCTCTCACTGTGCGCACGTATATATATCATACACATACATACGAGTATATATATATATATATATATATATATATATGTGTGTGTGTATGTGCTTCAGTACCGCGTAATGTAATGTCATCAGTGATACATGCTCTATATGATATTATTGTATCCCTGATGAAAGTACATTAAACTGTACTGATGATTATCTATCTATCTATCTATCTATCTATCTATCTATCTATCTAGGTCAACAAACACACATAAATAATTAAATATAAATTATATGTGTTTGTATTAATAAATACAAAGACACTAAGAGAACTCAGAGAATCGTAATTCTTAATCTCTGTCCGGTTCCGCATCCAGCCCAGTATGACTGTTCAGGTTTCACTGGGTGTTTTCATGGGGTGCAGCTAACTGAGAGTGCGGCCTATCTAGTCACTAGGAGCCAGTGACATCACTGAGAGTGCAGCCTATCCAGTCACTAGGAGCCAGTGACGTCACTGAGAGTGCGGCCTATCCAGTCACTAGGAGCCAGTGACATCACTGAGAGTGCAGCCTATCCAGTCACTAGGAGCCAGTGACATCACTGAGAGTGCGGCCTATCCAGTCACTAGGAGCCAGTGACATCATTGAGAGTGCAGCCTATCCAGTCACTAGGAACCAGTGATATCACTGAGAGTGCAGCCTATCCAGTCACTCGGAACCAGTGACATCACTGAGAGTGCAGCCTATCCAGTCACTAGGAGCCAGTGACATCACTGAGAGTGCAGCCTATCCGGTCACTAGGAGCCAGTGACATCACTGCTACTTAATTAATTAATTAATTAATTAATTGTCCGCATTCTCTATAGGTTCCACATATATAATGGCTGCCTCCAATGACTGCAGCCTATCCAGTCACTAGGAACCAGTGACATCACTGAGAGTGCAGCCTATCCAGTCACTAGGAACCAGTGACATCACTGAGAGTGCAGCCTATCCGGTCACTAGGAGCCAGTGACATCACTGGGAGTGTGGCCTATCCAGTCACTAGGAGCCAGTGACATCACTGAGTGCGGCCTATCCGGTCACTAGGAGCCAGTGACATAACTGCTACTTAATTAATTAATTGTCCGCATTCTCTATAGGTTCACCATATATAATGGCTGCCTCCACTGTGAATAAGTGACAGATAATAAATATATTTATTTTGCTTGTGCCGCTGATCTGGAGGTGCTTCCTCCAGGCGTCGGGGCACATTACGCCATCGGTTAGCAGTGCCCAGCCTATGAGAGACAATAGGGAAGTGATGGTGGGATTTCTCCTCTGTGTTCCTGGGTTTCTTGGTGTGGGAAGTGTTGCGTTATAGAAATGCTGTATATTGCTCACTGGGGGTCAGTAAACCTGAGAACACCAGCACTTGGGGCCTGTGTGGCCACTTTCTCCTGTTCCTGCTCTCTGTGTTTCCTTTAACTTATACTTCACACTGCAGTGCTGTAAGGCTACGGGGTCCTTATAACTCCCGAATCCTTTCATCTCGTCCTCTCCATCCTCAGCTGTTCCCGGCTGTAAAACAAGCAGAGGGCTCCCTGGGTGCTGTAAAACGCTTTGCTCCGGGCTTGTCCTGCTTTCTCCCTGTCCTGAGCACAGGCAGCAGAAATATGGAGATACCACAGTGCAAGAGCTTTGTGCACCGCACAACGGAATCGTATCCGCCATTGCAGACCACCAGGTAATGGCACAACATGCCTCTCAGTGATGGCTGGAAAGAAATGCTGAGACTTGTAGTTCAATAACAGCTGCCAGCACGGGATGCCTACTTCTGGTTCATGATCCTGATCAGGGCTGGCCCAACAGGGGATCTGCCGGCGAAATAATACAGTCGAAGGTCATTTACAACATTCATTGCCCAGAGAATGCTGTAGATCCTCGAGTTCCAACGTTATTAACTGCTCCGACTGTAGAATAAATAATAGTTTTAATGTCAGTGAGAGCTTGAAAACTTCAATAATGGGCCTGATTCATAGAGAGACGTTTTTGCAACAGCCTCTGCGTCTTTGTACGCAGCGGCTGTGCGATAATATGGTAATGCTGCAGGAGGCGTCTTGTGTAGGTATACACCTCTCGCAGTGTTCTCTGATCTGCAGCGTGGGATCGTCTGCATGAACATCAGTCTGAGGTTCCTCAGGAAGACTATGGAATTGACACTGCTGAAACCAGTGGCCGCATCCTTGGACAAGCCTTGGAGATAAAGTATCAGCCAATCAGCTTCCGACTGCTTTTCAAAGACAGCCTGTAACATGGCAGTTAGTAGTTAATTGGCTGGTATCTCTCTATCTCTTTCCAAGGCTTATTACCTAGACCCCTAAGAGTCTGTGTTAGTTTTTTATTTGTTTTACAGCATGGTTTACATGGTTTACAGTATTGTTTTACAGTATGGGCCATTTTTACTAATTTTGCATAACGTAAGGTTTGTTTAAATCTCTAAATTGGGCCCATTGCGGGAAGGCTGCGACTTAAAATACATAATTTCCTAACTATTAAATGTAAGGTTAATGGTTTGTCTGTTAACTCTGTCGCTCTGTTAAATTATCACCCTGGCATCCTGTGTTCCAATTTGTTAAAAAACGCTAAGCTGCATTATTGAGATAATATATTTACTCATCGTTTGGATTACCTGTCCACTGCGTTACGGACAGCCTCACATACTTAGGACACTGTGATCTGAAACAGGGCAAAAAGCTGAAATTACCATCAGTTAAGCAGTTGTCACTGACCGTGCCACTGACCAGTCACCATTCCACACACTACATTTCTGTACATCAAGTCTGTAAATTTAATCCAGTGCTTCCTAACTCCAGTCCTCGGCACCTCTAACAGTGTATGTTTATCTTTTTAGTGTCACGCGTAACATAATTAGCACCACCTAAGGATATTTTAATATGAGCCAGTCAGTATTGAATACACATATGCGAGATCTGGAAAACATGCACTGTTAGGGGTCTCTGAGGAAACAAGTTGGGAAATACTGACATTAATCCTTACACTCTGCTCAGTTATGTAAGATGGAGCAGTTTCTCTATTTTATACTGCAATCTCCTACACTGGGGCAAGATAGTGGTCATGATGAACTTGTTTAGTTAAAGGATAACCCCATCCGAAAATGAAAATATGGCAGATGTCCACCTCTCCTCATCACTTCTGCCGCGCACTATTTCCCTAGTGTATTGACCACATTATATATTTTTTTTTAGGAGTTAATGGAGGGAGTAAGTTTGGCGGGGTTTATAAACCCCGGCAGATGAAGGAGACCGCCCGTGTCTGGGCATATCAGGAGGAATCTTGTACCCAAGTCAGCGTTATTAGATAATACTTGCATTTTTAGCTTTTGATGGAGCTGAATATTTGATTTAATTCAGTTAAATACGTATACTATTTGGCTAGCTGTAATATACGGCCTTTGTTATAGTATTGATCTGAGCGTAATTTTTAAGGACAAACTACTACAATTCATGGCATGAGTTTGGCAGACAAGTTCTGCATCCTGTGTCCACGTGCTGTACTGTCTGCATGGCTGCACAATGAGAGGTTTACAGGTCTGTCGTTCCGTAGGTCCCTCTGAATAGTAATTGTCATGTCACCTCTTTCCTTTCACCTCCCTGTGACTCTAGAGTTTGCCAGACACCGTGTGATAGGGTTAAACGTCTTGGTATTTAAATCTCCTTCCTGTAGATACCCCCTGGGGTGCAGTGACATTTTTCACGTTGTGAATCCGTATTAGTTGTGAAAAGAGAGAGTGTGACAAGGCAGCGAGCCGTCGGCCTCGGGGTAGGAGAGTAAGGTTGTAGCAAACTTTTCCTGGTGAAAACACGGATTTTTCAGAGCGTGTGAGATGTGCGGCGCTGAGATTTAAAGAGCCAGCAACGACAAGGCCTCTGTGTGCCCAAGAGCTTGCAATCTTTGGGTGGGCGATTCAATACCATTTAATATTGGGGATGTATGTCAGCACCCTTCATCGCCCCCTGCATTTTGCCTCGCGTAGGGGGTCACAGTGTTAGCCTGCAGCGTGTATGGTGATGTTCATACCTCGCAAAGGAACATGCGATCTTACATTGCGTTCAACTGAATTGCCACCTTACTGTTTTTTTATGTCTTTTAGATGTTTTCTTTTTTTTTAATGTTTTTGGCCAGAATCTTAGAGGGTCATTGAATTAAGTCCTTTCTCCGTCATCGACTAGGGGACACTGGAGTATATACATTGGGGTATAGACTCCTTTCTGTTATGACTAAAGCAGTGCTGGCCTATACAGAACCCAGAGCCCTCCTGTAAGTCTTACTGCATAAGTCGCTTCCTGTCAGTCTTACTGACTTGTAAATACATTAGCCGAAAGGTGGACTTGTGACTGGTAATACTTATAGAGCGGAGTATGACAGCATCGGGTATCCGGCCGGGTTCAAAAAAGGACAGATAAAATGGAAGCACAGCAGGCAAAGGTTTGGCAGATACACCCTCCGAGTTCCCTGGGCACCTCTGTCTAGCACACACATTCCCCGGTGCTCAGTTCAATTATGCAGGGACCATTTTTTGCAGGATGCGGTGCCTCAAGCATGTTCAGCCGATGCAGACGGAAAGGAAACTTGTTCAGAGACACCAGGTCGTAAATCATCCTACACAAATAACCCAATTTCCCTCTTACGTTTAAAAGCTGCTGCACTGTAACCGTGTAACAACATTCTCATATTACTCCATGGAACAGCGCCCCTTGTGGCCAATCATGGGAGAGTAATAAGATAAAGGAATTCTCCAGGACACTGTTATCTATGTTATATGCCGTTGAGCAGGGAGTGATTTTTTTATTTTATTTTTTTCCCTCCTATACGGTTTTTGCGTCAGTCATGAACAGTAAAGGTCAGTCACACTTCTGAATTTTAAAGTGCCGGCTCTTCTCAATCACCCATCTATACCCCACTGTCCAAGCTCCAGTGTCCCCTAGTTGGATGAAGGAGAAAGATTAATGTGCATTTAATTATCAACCTTAGAAGACAAGGGGGGTCACTCCGAGTTGTTCGCTAGCAGATTTCGGTCGCAGCGCAGCGATCAGGCAAAAAAATGGCACTTCTGCGCATGAGTATGCAGCGCAATGCGCACGCGCATCGTACTATTGATTGACAGGAAGAGGGCGTTTTTTAGGGAGTGAACGGAAAAACGCAGGCGTGCCAGATAAAAACGCAGGCGTGGCTGGGGAAACGTAGGCATGGCTGGCCGAACGCAGGGCGTGTTTGTGACGTAAAAACAGGAACTGAATAGTGTGAAGTGATGGCAAGCGCTGAGTAAGTCTGAAGCTACTCTGAAACTGCACAAAATAATTTTGTAGCCGCTCTGCGATCCTTTCGTTCACACTTCTGCTAAGCTAAAATACACTCCCAGTGGGCGGTGGCTTAGCGTTTGCACGGCTGCTAAAAGCAGCTAGCGAGCGAACAACTCGGAATGACCACCAATATAATAATGCGTTTATGCAGATTTTTCCATATTAAGCTAGGAAGTGTCGCTGATCTCTGTAGGAGACGCTGCTCGCACAGATAAGCGCAGTGGCGGCGGCCGTGTGTTTATTTTCCAGCACGCAGTTTAGTTTTGTGTTTGATGTTTCTGGTACGTTAAAGTAAAACTGACCACATCAATTGCAGAATTCTCTGTGAAATTACAGTTTTGATACGTGAGATGTGTTGTGTGGACGCTGTGACCATTTCTACGGCTTAATTCCAGATACGAGACGTCGTCTGGCTCTCTCCCGCGGGCTTCTGCCTGGTCTTCGCGGCGGTCGTATGTCTGCGAAATTCCACACTCGGGAGAAGATTAAAGTTTTATTGCTGATATATAGACGGATTCATAAAGGCTATTGTCTCCCCTTTTTAAGTTTCCTCTTTTATTTCATAAGAGCCTAGAAAAGACTCGATCCGAGCCGCAGAAAGGAGGTAATACGATTGGCTGAAGGCATTTCAGACCTGTCAGCGTCCCACAATGCGCCGTAAATTTTGCTGTCTGCGGATTGTCCCCTCTGAAAACAGGATCGGCATTTACGGAGAAGCGTCTTCTATTCCTCAGTGTTTGCCTCCTTCGCTGTTTCTCTCCTGTAGCGTAACCGCCTGTCACTTTGTCTCCGGATGAAAAAGCGTCCGTCTTGATTTAGGCAGCTTGTCCCTCCGAGGGTGAAAATGAACTAACGACCGTGACATGTTTAATAGGTTAAATGAAGTTGATTGACACCTGGTGCTCAAAGGGAAACGTACTAAACAGAGGGACAGGAATATTCATGTGTTCTTTTCTCTCTGGTTTCTCTTCTAGCGTGTGGTATATCATTCATGGCGCATCCTAAATGTATTTACACCGACTTGACGGATTAAAAGAATGGGGGGGACGTCATGGGGGACACAAACCCCCACTGTTAATGACTTGTCTTTGTGATGCACCATCAATGCGGAATTTGATGGCAAAGATGCAGCGTTCTCTACTTGCAGAAATCTGGCATCCTAACGCTGCGTCCGCACAAGTGCCCAAAGCATGCCCAGGGTAAGCTCGCTGTCGTGTCCATCCGCTGTTGGATTACCCTTTCGGTGCAGTTTATGCCCCCCCAACCCCCCCCAATTCCCAGTTTAACCTTAATTCTCGAAAATGATCATTTAAGACCTGAACGTCCCCCAGATTAATCCAGATACCCCCCCTTTAATAAACTTGTACGCACCTTCGTTTAGACGTGATTGCGTTTAGGCGGGATACCTGTTGCTGCTGCCTGTGGGAACGCAGTCACGTGATCCCTGCGGCCACCTGACTCCAGGTTGATTTCAGCACACAGAGAGTTAAGCGCCCATTATAGCAGGCAGGTTTCCGGCACTAGTCTGACTTGATTGCACCTTGGGTGGTATAAAATGACGTCTCGTCTGCCAGTGACGGATCCCCGGCTAGTGTTTACTTGCTGTGTATAGAGCTACCTTCTGTACGGTGCCATATAAAAACATTCCAGGGCTTTGTTTTTTTTTTTTTGTTTTTTTTTGCAAACACCTCAGAATTTCCATTCCTGACTAGGTACGTTTTTATCGGGAACCCAGAGCAGAGCAGATAGCGGCCTGCAGCCGCAGAGGACTCTGGGTATACACCCCGAGAGGGGAGATGGGCCTACGTGTGATATATGTCGCCGCTCACTTTTGTTCTGGTGCAGCAGATACCAACGGGAGAGGGCTATAAATCCTGCCTGCTTTCCGTGGCACTTTATTCTCGTGCACTGTCCGCCTGGGAATCTTTGCCAGGACATAGATTTATTCTGTGAGAATTCCCGGCCGTCATTCATGGTGATACCAGGCGGCGTAACAACGTGTAGGCCCTTCAGTACTGTCCCACCGTCCTGCGCGGTCTCTGCAGGTCTTCCGCCTTTTTTATGATGGCATCATGTATGGAATTAAGGGGTACATTTACTAAGCGGTGATAAGAGTGCAGAAGTGAGCCAGTGGAGAAATTTTCCCATCAACCAATCAGCACTGAAGTAACATCTATAATTTGCATACTATAAAATGATACAGAGCTGCTGATTGGTTGATGGGGAAATTTCTCCACTGGCTCACTTCTCCGCTCTTATCACTACTTAGTAAATGTCCCCCTTAGTCTGGGGTGGCCGCAATTATTTAGTAGCCATAAGGCACGAGGCATGACTACCATCCACCGATACGAATAGTAACGTCTCCAAAAGTTGGGCGCCAGCTGTCAGGTTCCGGGCTAAGCGGCTCCTCGAAGTTTATAAGGTGCTGAATTCATTAATAAATGTTATTGCTGCACAAGTCCTAACGAAAGGCTCACAATTGGTTGGTGGATTGCAGTATTGTTACCTACCCTCTGGCTTCCTATAGGCCTGTGTTTTATCTCTTTCACCTATATTGTATTACTGCAAGTTTTTCTGTGCTGTGGTTTCTGTGGCTTATTATAACAATTAGAAGTTTATTTTGCAGTCGTTACGTATCTGTTTGTATGGCTCATAAACTGACCATTGTGTGGGTAGGTCATCCGTAAATCACGCCAAAGTCCTGCGCAGCACTCGACGATCTCCTACGTTGCTCACTGTACAGGATTGGCGCTATGGATGGCACCACGATCTGTGAGTTTGTGTAGGCGCGCACACACCGACCGCACGCTATTTCAGTGTTCGTGTAGTTGGGCGATTATTTGCTGCTGCGCACAACATTCAGATAACCGCTACAGTGCATGTATTACCTACTGCGTACGGGACTGATGGGGTGGCGGGTGTTTCTGGGCGGTGACTGGGAGGTGGCCTGAACTGTACACAAAAATAGTACGTCTTGTGGACGCTTCGGTGACAAGGTGCGAGTGTTGATGGTACGTGTGACGTTGCGCCGATGGTGGACTGTCTAGAACCACCGATGGCGTTACAGCATGCAAGGCTGCAGAAAATAGCCGCACATTCCAGGACACGCCAGTGCGCTAGGGTAGGGATGAAACTACAGTAGCATTTGCATATTATCGCACCATCAACTCTGCCAACAGATGTCAGAGCTGACGCAGCGGCGTCCACCTCTGACGCAAGCCCAAAGTGTTATAAAAGAAAGTATATATTATACGGCATTGTGATGATTTGGTAGGGGGGTGAACATCTCCAGGTATCTCAGTCTGGACCAGGCAGGAAGGTACCAAGCCTGCGATTCAGCGTTACATCCTCCCCTCACTCTTCTTAATGACCCAATACTTACGGAAATGTATATTCTCGTATCGAACAAACTTTTTCCGAACGATCAGCAACCGAATCCCTCTTTTTCCAAATGTAGAATGTCGACGCCCAATTACCTCCCGAAATCTTATCCCCTTTTCTCTGCGGCTGAATATTTCATAGGGGAATTAAAAATTAACATGTGAGGCCCGGCTGTCATCGCGGGGAGAGAAAGGAGAGTGTGTCATGTTGCGTGGCTGTAGTTCCCTTTGTAATGAAGCTGTGTCATTTAGAAAATGACATGGCTGTTTAAAATGCTGTTCCATGGCCCTCTTTAATTAAGGCAGAGACATAATACTAATCTGCTGTCATTAATGAATTTTTAACCGATGCAGTGAGAGTTGAGTGACGCAGGGGGACTGCTTTCTCTCCGCTGGATTTAATTTGGTGAGTATTTAACTCTTCACGGTGCGGACCAAGGGCCTGGTTCGTGTCTGTAAGTAAAGCAAAAAAAAGCAAGTAACTTTGTGCCTGGAGCAAACCATGCTGCAATGCAAGGGGAGCATATACATTTATATTGTTTCTGTGCAGGGTAAATACTGGCTGCTTTTGCATGTAGCCCACACATGTTAGACAGCTTTATATTTACACTGCAGTTTTTGATTTCAGTTTGAACACCCCCCACCCAAATCTAACTCTCTGCACATGTTACATCTGCCCCACCTGCAGTGCACATGGGGGGTAATTCCAAGTTGATCGCAGCACGAAATTTTTTAGCAGTTGGGCAAAATCATGTGCACTGCAGGGGAGGCAGATATAACATGTGCAGAGAGAGTTAGATTTGGGTGGGTTATTTTGTTTCTGTGCAGGGTAAATACTGGCTGCTTTATTTTTACACTGCAATTTAGATTGCAGATTGAACACACCACACCCAAATCTAACTCTCTCTGCACATGTTATATCTGCCTACCCTGCAGTGCACATGGTTTTGGCCAACTGCTAAAAAATTTCCTGCTGCGATCAACTTGGAATTACTCCCATGGTTTTGCCCAGTTGCTTGCTGTTTTTGCTTTACTTACAAGCATGAATCGGGCCACAAGCTATTCACCATGAGACAGGCGATTGGTAGATAAAAAATTAATGGTTCTGGGATAAATGGTCGACCTAGTTAAGGTCGACAGTCGTTAGGTTAACCACTATTGGTCGACAATAACATGGTCGACATGGGAAAATGGTAGACACATGAAAATGGCTAAAATGGGACAGGTCGACATATGAAAAGGTTTTTGGTGTCGTTTTTCCGTAACATGACCAGGAACCCCAATTAGTGTACCGCGTCCCCTTGCATGGCTCGCTTCACTATTCACAATCGTAGTCCACGTGGATGGTAAAGTATGAAAAAGCTAAAAATCTATTTTTTTTTTAACGGCCATGTTGAACTTTTAATGTGTCGACCGTGTCAGTGTTGACCATTAGTGGTTGACCTATTGACTGTCGGCCTACCATCTGGATACCAAAATTGTGTGTAATTTGTTTTTTAATTGCAATATTTGCAAAAAAACGAAAATAGTATTACAGATGCCAACCGAGGAAAGAAGTGCCAACAGCTGTGTCTGTCTATTTGGCCCCCACGGTCATCAATAGGTGCGCATGTAATTATAACTTTTGGGAAGTGCTTCCTGGCAGTGCCTTTCTGAGTCTGTGTGCAGAATTCCAGGTCTTACAATTGTCACTTTTTGGGCGAGCGTCAATTGATTTAGGCACTGGCAGCCAGTAGTTGGTACCCAACAGAGATATTCAATCGTTGCTCGGTTCGGGTGCGATCGGCGGCCGGCCCCTGGATTTCAGCTTGCACCCTTCTAGGGATTTGAAGCTAAAATGAGCGAATAATGACCTGTTTGATCGCTCAAACAGGACTATTCGCGTTGCGCCCATTAGTTTGGTCAGGTTTAGCCACGTAAAGAAACCAGCACAATGAAAAGAAGCACAATTTAATATCTCCCCTCCATCGCCCGTCGACAGGAGAGCAGGAGCGATAAACAGTTGAATATCGTCCTTTGAATTATTTTTGTTAAATTTGCCTTTTTAATCCTAAAATACTGCTCACTGGAGCCTGGTTTCGTCTTTCAGTAAGTTCCGATAGTAAAAGAATATTAGACCGTCTTTATGCGCCTATAAATGTGCTTTCCCGTACAGTCTGTGCCTGCATGGTGCAATAAATGTTTTATATAAAGTCCATCACGTCACAGGTTGTGTAAATATCAAGTGGTTTCGCAGGGCTGTAATGAGCGCTGTAACCACCCACTGAATGCAGAGTCTCCTCCCTTTTTCTGCTCCTTTAAATGTCTCTCCTGACCGCACACGAGAAATGAATGCACAATATCGGGCGTCACCTTGTCGTCAGCCCGCCTTCATCAAGGAACGCCCTGTACAGGTGACCTGTATGACGCCCCAACAGCAAAGTGTTTAACATATTTAGGGGAAATGCTTTCCTCGTGAAATGTACCATTAAAAAGGGGACTGACTTTCCATAAATAAATACATACATACGGTATCCGGACTCTGGGTTGACACACATTAGGTCGACAGTGACTAGGTCGACACGGCCATTAGGCCGACATGGAAAAGGGTCGACATGAGTTTTTCAATTTTTTTTTCTTTTTTTGGACTTTTTCATACTTTACGATCCATGTGGAATACAATTGGGAACGGTAACCTGTGCCGAGCGCAGCGTTAGCAGAGCAAGGCACCTTGCCCGAAGCATGGCGAGCAAAGCGAGGGGACACGGTGCACTAATTGGGGTTCCCGTTCACTGTACGGAGAAAACGACACAAAAAAAACACTAAAAACTCGTGTTGACCTTTTTCCATGTTGATCTAATGTCCGTGTCGACCTACTCACTGTCGACCTAATGTGTGTCGACGCTGAGTCCCAGATCCCATACTTACATACATACATACATACATACATACATACGGCCTCAGACATTAAACCTGCGTTCCACCGGTGTTTGTGTCGCATTGCGTTTTGTAGTGATCTTTTGAACAAATACTGAACCCTACCTTAAGTAAACCCTAGCCTGGCCTTTGAAGTGGTGATATAGATACTTTGCCTGGAAAAATTGAAAAAAAATAAATAAATTTTCTCTGGGAAGTTTTGTTTTTGCACTATGGCACCTATTACGTGAATGACTTGGGACGTCCTTTTCTTGTGAAAACCGTGTTTGTGCCCCAGAATTTCAACGGCAGCTTCCCTGCCTGTTTTTTTTTTTTTAGCATCGATTGTGTTTTTATTTGTGTTGCTCAATGTTTTTATAATCCCTTTACTGCCGCTGTCTGTCCAGGACGCACTGCACCCTGGACCGCGATGAAAGTGTTCTGCTTGTGTACAGACTAGCTCTTAAAATGACAGCGCCCCTGTTAGGGAGGGAGGGCTTGGGCGTGTGCTGAGCGGCGTGGGGGAAGGGTCTTCGATTTCTAAATAATTGGGAAATTAAAAGTTTAGGGTCCTCTTACACCCCAATCTGCTAAATGAGTTTTAGAACTGGAAAAATAAACTTTTTAAAAAAGCTAAAATACTTTTTTTTTTTTTTTTTTTTTTAGTAATTAGGGGATCTTCTTATTTTTGGAAATGACAAATTCCAAAGAGGATCCGCCGGTCCCCATTCGATTCCTGATTCGGAGATGCACGCAATGGCGATGTTGACAGAGTTTAGTCATTTATTTGCGTGCGCAATAATCCCTTAAAACTCCTACGGCGCATGCAGCGTGTACACATAAGGGCATTGTTGTGATTGAGACGTGTGGTATCAGAAATGTATCGGAAAAGTGCTGGGTGGCATTACTGGGCGGTGAGTGGGAGGTGGCCAATGAGACGAGCGCACGGAGATGGTTTTTGCGTTCTCAGATGCTCAGTCGTGCACTTTGAACGCAGTACTCAGACGGTAAATCGGCACCGGCCGTACAGGAGTGGATCTCACAGAGGTAATGGAAGCGCCTGTGTCTGGGCTCCAAGCCCTGAAGAAGCACCTGTGTGGTTCACAGCGGGATCCAGGTGTGACCGCTGCTCTTCCACCGGAGCTCTGCAACGCACCTGCTGTCGCTGCTGAGTTAATCGGCTCTATCCCAGGAGCCCTGCTAACACCTGCAATAAGGGGACAGGACCGCTCCCACCTGGTACCGTTTTCTTCGTAGAGTGACCGGGAACCCCAATTAGTGCACCGTATACCCTCGCACGGAGAGCGAACTTCGTGCAAGTTGCCTCGCTCTGCTACCGCAGCGCTCGGCACAGATTACCGTTCCCAATTGTAGTCCACGTGGATCATAAAGTATGAAAAAGTTGAAAAAAGGAAAAAAATTTGTGAAAAACTCAAGTCGACCTTTTGTCATGTCGACCTAGAAACCAATGTTCCGTCCTTCTTTAACGTAACACAGGACGCTAGCGACAGACGCTTGGTTTGATGTGCAGCACATCAAACCAAGCGTCTGTCGCATGTGACCGCGGGAGCGCGCAGTCCTGGGTGCACACAGTGATGTAAGCAATATGTCGCTCCAAAATGGCGTTTTGGAGCGACATTGCTTCAGTGTCTCCCAGCTTAAAGGTCTTTTATCGAAATGAATCTTCTTCAGCCGCAATCTCATATAATCTAATGTGTACCTCCAAATTATCCCAAGCTGTGGAAGACGGAGGACAGGAGATCGCGCTGCTGCAATTTGCAGTGAGTTGCGTTACAGCAACTACTAATAAGTGTTTATGTCGCAAGACTTAATTGCTCTCCACCTACGCCAAGCATGATTTCCGTCCTCGGGAGCTGCGGCGCTGAGCCAGAACTGTTGAGAGACGGATGACGCTCGGTTTGACAGGTTCTTCTCGTGTTTAGCTATTTTTTTACTTTACGAAGTAGTAAATTTAACGTTTGGAAAATAAAAATAAATACAAATAAACTCTGTTTGATGGGAGTACGGCTGTGTGCATTAGGCAGGAGCTGCTGTCTCCTGGCCCGCAATATATGTATATGACAGGCAGTGTAGATGTGCGCACACCGAAACAGTCTGCTGTCCTGTCTCTATGGGGGTCATTCAGTCTGCGTTTTCGCACAGCGGGCGATCAGCTCTGAACTGCGCGTGCCTATGCACAACAATGCGCAGGCGCGACGGACGGCTACAACGGGCATCGGCGCCCTGCGACGGGATGGTGCGAAGGATCCATTCGCACGGGCGTTCGCAAGGAGATTGACAGGAAGAAGCCGTTTGTGGGTGGCAACTGACCGTTTTCTGGGAGTGTTCGGAAAAAAACGCAGGCGGGCTCAAGCGTTTTCAGGGAGGGTGTGTGACGTCAATTCCGGTCCCGATCAGCCTGTTCTCATCACACTGGAAGAGTAAGGCCTGGGTCAGTTTGTACAGCTCTGACACACATGCGATCGCACACTTGCACAGTGATAAACCACTCCCCCTGTAGGCGGAGACTATCTGATCGCAGGACAGCAAATAACGCTGCCCAGTGATCAGATCTGAACGACACCCTATGTCTCAGAATGTCTGTCTGACATCTTCACAACGTCACAAATAAGCCCGGATAGCGCTGACTAGGCTTAGATCAAATTAATTTAATTAAAAAAAATAATATATATATATATATATATATATATATATATATATATATATATATATTTAATGACCAAAAATAAAGAGCCTGAAATTTCTGAAAACAAAATAACAAATATGAATTGAGAGCGGCCGAGATGAATAATCAGTATGGAAACAGTACTTAAAATCCAGCCAATCACAGAAGGTTGATGTCAGAGTGCGTGTACAGGGGGTAATTCTGAGTTGATAGCAGCAGGAACTTTGTTAGCAGTTGGGTAAAACCATGTGCACTGCAGGGGAGGTAGATGTAACATGTGCAGAGAGAGTTAGATTTGGGTGGGGTGTGTTCAATCTGCAATCTAATTTGCAGTGTAAAAATAAAGCAGCCAGTATTTACCCTGCACAGAAACAAAATAACCCATCCAAATCTAACTCTCTCTGCACTTGTTACATCTGCCCCACCTGCAGTGCACATGGGTTTACCCAACTGCTAACAAAATTCCTGCTGCGATCAACTCAGAATTACCCTCACAGTTCTTATACACCAGTCAATGGCCACGTGTGACAAGGGCTCGTTCAAACGTGAAGCCAAGAGAAACAGAGGCCTCCTATTGGCTGGTATGATGTTCAGGTTGTTGGTATAGGGGGTCATTCCGAGTTGATCGCACGTAGTAACATTTTGCAGCCCGTGCGATCAACTAGACGCCACCTATAGGGGGGTGTATTTCTGCATAGCAAGGCTGCGATCGCTTGTGCAGCCCTGTTATGCAAAAAAAGTTTCCTGTTAAACAAGACCAGGGTAAGACTTACTTACCCTGTGTGATCGATCCAGCGATGCAGGTCCCGGAATTGACGTCAGACATCCGCCCTCCAAACGCCTGGACACTCCTGCGTTGGACTCACCACACAGTTGCCGCCCCGGAACGCCTTCCCGCTGTCAATCTTCTTGCGATCGCTCCAGCGATCGCTTTCTTCGTTCTTCTGGTCGTTGCCCGGCGACGGACGTCGCTGGGCAACAATGCGCGTGCGCATTGCGGCTGCCGCGCAGACGCAGACCTGACCCGTTTGCACCGCTGCGACAAACAGCAGCGTGCAAATGGGTCGGAATGACCCCCATAGACAGCCTGATTCACAAATGGTCGGTACTGCATGTTTGTACGCAGCGGCTTGGGTAAAATATACGAAAGCAGCAGGGGACGGTTTGCAGTAGAATGACGCCCACTTTGCGTGTTTGTGATATATTATATCCCCTTTCCGATTTAAGATAGTATATCTCATTAGTTGTGGAAGTAGTGTAACATCTTCTAATCATTGTATCAGCCACCTAATCAGTATTTGTGGGAAATGCGAGCTGGATATTGTATATAAAACAAAAATGTGTAAAAAAAAATGATCCAATTGGATTAGGCGGCCAATCAGATTGAACGGAACTTCTCCCGTGCTGCTCCTGTTGTCTGGAATACCCTCCCAGCTATATCAGACACTCGCCCAGCCTCCCCGCCTTCAGGGGTGCCTTCAAAACTTGTCGCTGCACCCAAGCCTGCCACCCCTCCACCTTGCTCTCCAGCCTCTGCTTTCCCCATCTCTGCTCATCTCTCCCTCGGTGTCTGCCCATAGCTCCTCTAGAATGTCAGCTCTTGTGAGCGGGTCTCCTCTCTGCTGTGATGGGCTCCACGTAATGATGCAATCTGCGGATAATTATGTGATTTGTGGTTTGCGGAGCATTGCAATGTGTATGCGGAGCATTGTAGTTTGTGTATGCGGAGCAATCGCATGTCACACATCAGAAATGTAATAAAACGATATAAAGGAACACGTATGTCCAGCGTTAGTCTGTGAGAATGTAATCACTAGACCCGGATACCTGTTCAGCCAATGGGGGTGCAGCATAAAACGTGACCACTTGTTCGTACTGATACTGTAATTGTTCTGATAAAAGTTCTGATTTTCATATTGGTTCTATAGTTGTCCACGTCGGAGGTCTCCGGGTGTGTTACTCTTATATCCCCGAAATGGGCAGCAGACCCAGGACACTGTCAATAAACCGTTTCCCCATACCCCCCAACATGTATGGATACAAAATTGGAGTATAATAAGCTCCGCCCCTGCACGGACTGCCTTCAAATACCAATTTTTCACAAAGCCCCTCCCACTTATCCGTCCCCTGCTGAGGACCACGAATGAGGACTATCTTGATGAGTTTTGGACAGTTGCTAGATATGGTTTACCGTTCTCTGCTGTAATACTTAAGCTTCCCTCGCCGACGCACTGGTGCCGAACTTTGACAACACCTTGAGACGTGGTTGTCCTGTGGCTGAAGTTTACTTACCTGCAAGTCGACATATAGTTGCGTGCCGTGATTTATGGCAGCGTGGCCTAATAAGGTCCTATGTGGCCCTGTACGGGCACCTTAAGCTGAAATTGCTGAAGCCTGAGCTCATATACGCCCGGGCCCATAATTCCCAGTTATGGTAAAGAGGTTGGAGGCCTATTATTAATCCTTATCCCTTTCGTCTCGTCACCTGGCTGTGCATTCTCTGTCTGGAGACGCTGCGAGTGATCTTATTCGTGGACTGTTTGGCGCCAGCGCTAGTGACTTCCAGATCCTGCGTCCTGTCCGCTACTAATAAATCCTGGTCTGTGTCCCAAACAGGGACTTACATGATTCCTTGTATGATTCTTTCTCCAGCGGCCAATCCGTCCTAGCAGCAACATGTCCTATGTCTTCCAAGTGTCTATAGGCAGACTTTGGCCTCCATTCAGGAATTCCCAATTATCTCCGGGCAATCTCAGCTTCCAGTGTGTGGATAGAACAAGTCTGCTTCTGTCTACCACATCTGGAAAATGTTACACTGGGGCGTGCTGGCTGTCGTCACACAGGGACTGACAAGCCCCCACCCCCCTCGCCCCGACTCCGCCATAGCACCATCTCCTTAACCCTTCCGCCCGACACTGTTACTTGCCTGCAGCGCAGATTCGTGTGATGCTGAGGTGCACTTATAAATGTTACATCGGGTGTAAGAATATCCTACAAAGAAGCGGCCTTTTAAATGCACAGGGGGGTAGCGAGCCGAGTCTACAAGGTGGAGCATGCGCATTAAGGTCCATTTCACCTGTCTTAGGGCGCCGCTTTTATGGCAGTCACCTACTGGCGCGATACGGTGCAAGAGACAAGGGGGGTCATTCCGAGTTGATCGCTCGCTAGCAGTTTTTAGCAGCCGTGCAAACGCATAGTCGCCGACCACCGGGGAGTGTATTTTCGCATTGAGGAAGTGCCTGTGCAGCAGAGCGCCTGCAAAAACATTTTGTGCAAAACAAGACCAGCCCTGTACTTACTCTTCGTGTGCGATGATTCTGACGTTGGATGGTTGGCTTTTGACGTCACACACCCGCCCAGCGTTCGCCCAGCCACGCCTGCGTTTTCCCCGGCACGCCTGCGTTTTTCCAAACACTCCCTGAAAACGGTTAGTTGCCACCCAGAAACGCTCCCTTCCTGTCAATCTTCTTGCGTTGTGCCGTGCGACTTAAAGCTTCGCTAGAACCTGTGCAAAACCACAAAGGTCTTTGTACTCGTACGTCGCACGTGCGCATTGCGGTGCATACGCATGCGCAGAAATGACGATTTTTAGCCTGATCGCTGCGAACAACGGCAGCTAGCAATCAACTTGGAGTGATCCCCAAAATACGAAATAAACCAGTTTTCTGCCAAATACTATTAAAAATCTACCATAACTGTCTCTAATGGGTCTTCACTTTTTTTTATTTCTGTTAACTCTTTATACACCAATAGGGCCTGAATCAAAGGTGGATAGATTTAGAACTTTGGGCGCCAGCGTCCCGACGGTTACCGTTGGTGGACGCATATCGGAATTGCACGGAGATCCGTTTCAGGGTGGTCACTAGAGAGGGAGAGGGGGGTCGCTTTCCTGCCGGGACTCCGCACCCTACTATACTTTCTGGTCGCACCCTTGTCACATGACAGCCACCCTGCATTATTATATAGATCTGTACTATTTTATTACAGTACTCCAGTTAATCTTGTCTACTGTCAGATTACACAATTTGAAATCACTTTGGGCCAGATGTACTAAACCTTGAAAAGTGATAACGTGGAGAGAGATAAAGTAACAGCCAATCAGCTCCTAACTGCCATGTTACAGGTTGTGTTTGAAAAAAATGACAGGAGCTGATTGGTCGGAAGTTTCTCCCTCTACTTTATCACTTTTCAAGGCTTAGTACATCTGTCCCAACTGTTTACCTCTAACATTCTTATAATGTACAGCACTTTTTTTATTATCTGATATTTTGTAGAGCGCACACATATTCCGCAGCGCGGTACAGAGAATATTTTGGCCATTGACATCAGTCCCTGCCCCAGTGGGTTTGCAGTTGGCAAGTCAGCGTTCACTTCACTGTCGACTGTTATGATGTTGACATAAACGTTGGTCTTTATGGCTAGGATATTATCTCCATGTCTGCATTCTCATGTCAGCATTATACATGGTCAACGTCAAATTACTGTACCGATCTGCCACATGGAGCTTGCAATCTATATTCCCAACCACATGGACACACAGACACGCTGCAGTTCATATTTTGTTAGAAGCCAATGAACCTAGCAGTCTGGGAAATTATATGTATTGACCCATCTGCACGATTGGGGGCACCCTTACTCGCTCTGTCTGTTGCATTGAATGGAACGTTTTTGTTTTCTTTTGTTGCGACTTGTTTTGTTTTTTATGTCTTCTGCCGTTTCTCGCCATTACGGACTGTGTCTATTCCGCCGCTTCATTTTCGCCCATATCCATCCGTGTCTCCTTTCTTATTTTCCATGTTTTTTTTCTCCCCGTCGTATTCTCTTTTTACCCCCAATCAAAAACAGTCTGCACCTATGGGACACAGCTGGGAGGCAGAGGGCCCAGAAAGACGCAGTGTCTGGAATTAGGGACAGGGCTGCCATCAGAGTGCCATGGCGGTTTTGTTCCTTAATACCAACAACTGGGAATTCTGCTCAACAACCTGTTTCTAAAATAGGATGGGGGGCGGGCAGGTGTGAATGTGGGGGTCAGTTGCCGCACAAAAGGCGCAAAATGTAAAGCACAGCAGTATAGATTTTTCTTGCATAAGGTCTGAAATGCTGAATTCTCCTGGTAGTTCTGCACCTTCTCCTGTGGGCAGAATGCTGTGAGTGTTGTTACTAACTCGTCTTGTAAGTCCCATTCATTTGCACTGGAGGGAAGGCGTGCACAGCTGCTGGCTGCATTGGGGCTATCGGTGGGAGTACCTGGGGCGGGAGCCCAGTAAGAGGTGTGTGATGGGAAGGGGTGTGGTATGGAAGGTCGACAGTAACTAGGTCGACAGTGTCTAAGTCGACCACTATTGGTTGACAGGGTCCCTGGGTCGACAGGGTCTAGGTCAAAAGGTTGCAATGAGTTTTTCTAATGTTTTTTTTTTCCTGGTGTCGTTTTCTCTGTACAGTGGGGGTCATTCCGACCCGATCGCTTGCTGCAGTTTCCCGCAGAGCAGCGATCGGGTCGGAGCTGCGCATGCGCCGGCACCGCAGTGCGCCGGCGCATGCCAGCTGTCGTTGCCTAGCGATCGCCTCTGAGGCAGAGGCGGTCGCTGGGCGGGAGGGGGCTGGACGGTGGCGTTAAACTGCTGTTTAGGGGGCGCGGTCCGGTCAACCGGGGGCTGAACAGTTGGGGGGGCGGGCCGCGACAGCTGCTGCGGGCTGGGGAATGATGAGTAGCTCCCGGCCAGCACGCTAAAGCTGCGCTGGCCGGGAGCTACTCTTGAAGTGCAAAGGCATCGCCGCTGTGCGATGCCTTTGCACTCCTGCGGGGGGGCGGCACTGACATGCGGGGCGGACTAGCTCTGTGCTGGGCGTCCCCCCGCATGTCAGTGTGAATGATCGTAGCTGTGCTAAATTTAGCACAGCTACGATCAACTCGGAATGACCCCCAGTGACCGGGAACCCCAATTAGTGCACCGTGTCCCCTCACATGGTGAGCGAGCTTCGGGTAAGGTGCCTCGGTGCGATCAGCACATGGTACCTTTCCCATTCATAGTCTGCTTGGATCGTTAAGTATGAAAAAGTTCAAAAAATGTTTTGTTTTTAAAAACCTCATGTCGACCTTTTGAACTGTCGACCTTTTGAACTGTCGACCTAGAGACCCTGTCGACCTTGAGACCGGATCCCGATGAGAAGATACAGACAATGCACTCTTGGGCTCAGCGCTCCTGGCCTGTAAGCTGGTGAATGCTGACTTGTGTCTAGTGCTAGGTCACAATTCAGAGGCCACATCCTCCAGTCGCTGGTGGTGGTTACAGGGCGCTGCCCGCTGCAGTGATTTCTCGTACTGTCCCCACACAACACCTTCAGCACCGGTCTGACCTGTCTGACAGCCTGTATGCACCAGATAGACATGTCTGCTCTGTCTCCTTGTCCGTCCGTGCAGTCCGCTCTCTTCCCTTTACCTGTCCCGGTAAAATACGTATTGCGATGGAAAATGCATGGTGCCTTACTACGACACAGGGACGATTGAGAACAGGGCCCTTTTGCGGCTTTATAGCTCCCTAAACCCCTCAAACTCTTGCATGACGTTTAAAATGTGTTCAGTCTTTATGTGACCGTTCACTGCAGCAGCAAAATGTCCTATAAAT
This sequence comes from Pseudophryne corroboree, assembly GCF_028390025.1. Lineage (NCBI taxonomy): Eukaryota > Metazoa > Chordata > Amphibia > Anura > Myobatrachidae > Pseudophryne > Pseudophryne corroboree. The sequence goes on from NC_086451.1 coordinate 13,251,594, forward strand.
TATAGGACAAAAAGCTAAAACGTAAAAGCTGGACATTTCTGTATAGCCATTTTGTGACATCACCTGGCATACCTGTGTAGGATAATTGTCCATTCTGTGAAGACCATTTTTGTTACCTAGGAGACTGCAAGCCTGTTAATCTCTCAAGATTGAAGTTGAGTGACGTCATTTTTTTAAAAAAAGTTCCATATTTGTAATAGGATGATTAAAGACTGACGGCTGTGAGCTTTTGAGTTCCTGCCCTGCATCCGTGGAGCCAGATTCGTGTTCCGGAAATGTTGGTTGGAAATGGCGGCCGCTTATAAATAATGTATTTCTATTTATCAGAAGGCTGTCTCGGAATTTATTATTGCGTCATATCTGGGGGGGTTTGTATTATCTTACATGAAATGGAGTGAAAATTGAATCACTGTTAAGGTTATAATTTGATTTGTGTTTCCAGGGGAAAGCCAGGTTAGCTGCAAGCCTCTCAGCCGAGGATCGGGATATCGGAGCCTAATTCATCCCTCTAACATCTGCGCACTTCCCGTCTCCAGCGCTAAATTGCAAACACATGCTGGATACGGATACGATTGTCTATAGTCCTGTATAGGATAAAAATCTTAATGGATCTTCATTGGTAAATCCTTTGAAACTAAACTTTTCAACCTGGGACTCTTTTCTTCTCTGAGTCCTGCGGTTTGTGAGGTTTGCATAACGAAGGCTTAGGACCATTACAGCTCAAGATAAGCGACGTCTCCGCCGTAAGAGTAATACATGTTTGCGTATACGTTTGATGCATTGACTAAGTTTTAAGGCATTTATACCCGACCTTTGTCCAAATTTTCCTATGTAGCTATGAAGACAAAACGTTCTCCTACTGCAGGGCTTCCTCTACCATCTGTGACTGTATGGCAGGGTGTAACGACGGGAGCTTTGAAGCATTGTATCTTTTCATCCCTATATGCTTTGCTGGGGCTGTACTAAGCTGTTACACACTACACTGACACACAACGGAACAGTCATCCCCGTTCATTTTTATGTTGGGACAATGCTCTGATTGGCTGCAGGTTGGTCTAGTCATGTGAGTGCTCTAATGCTCTGATTGGCTGCAGGTTGGTCTAGTCCTGTTACTGCTCTAATGCTCTGATTGGCTGCAGGTTGGTCTAGTCCTGTTACTGCTCTAATGCTCTGATTGGCTGCAGGTTGGTCTAGTCCTGTGAGTGCGCTAATGCTCTGATTGGATACAGGTTGGTCTAATCCTGTGGCTGTTCTGGTTGGTCTAGTCCTTTGAGTGTTTTAATGCTCTGATTGGCTGCAGGTTGGTCTAGTACTGTGACTGCGCTAATGCTCTGATTGGCTGCAGGCTGGCCTAGTCCTGGGACTGGGCTAATGCTCTGATTGGCTGCAGGTTGGTTTAGTCCTGTGACTGCTCTAATTCTCTGATTGGCTGCAGGTTGGTATAGTCCTGTGACTGCTCTAATTCTCTGATTGGCTGCAGGTTGGTATAGTCCTATGACTGCTCTTATTGGCTGCAGGTTGGTCCAGTCCCTTGACTGCTCTAATGGTCTGATTGGCTACAGGTTGGTCTAGTCCCTTGACTGCTCTAATGGTCTGATTGGCTGCAGATAGGTCTAGTCCTGTGACTGCTCTAATGCTCTGATTGGCTGCAGGTTGGTCTAGTCCCGTGATTGCTCTAATTCTCTGATTGGCTGCAGGTTGCTCTAGTCCTGTGGCTGCTCTGATTGGCTGCAGGTTGGTCTAGTCCAGTGACTGCTCTGATTGGCTACAGGTTGGTCTAGTCCCGTGAGTGCTCTAATGCTCTGATTGGCTGCAGGTTGGTCTAGTCCCGTGACTGGGCTAATGCTCTGATTGGCTGCAGGTTGGTCTAGTCCTGTGAGTGCGTTAATGCTCTGATTGCGCTAATGCTCTGATTGGCTGCAGGTTGGTCTAGTCCAGTGACTGCTCTGATTGGCTACAGGTTGGTCTAGTCCCGTGAGTGCTCTAATGCTCTGATTGGCTACAGGTTGGTTTAGTCCCGTGAGTGCTCTAATGCTCTGATTGGCTGCAGGTTGGTCTAGTCCCGTGACTGGGCTAATGCTCTGATTGGCTACAGGTTGGTTTAGTCCTGTGAGTGCTCTAATGCTCTGATTGGCTGCAGGTTGGTCTAGTCCTGTGAGTGCGTTAATGCTCTGATTGTGCTAATGCTCTGATTGGCTGCAGGTTGGTCTAGTCCCGTGACTGCTCTAATGCTCTGATTGGCTGCAGGTTGGTCTAGTCCTGTGAGTGCGCTAATGCTCTGATTGGCTGCAGATTGGTCTAGTCCTGTGAGTGCGCTAATGCTCTGATTGGATACAGGTTGTTCTAATCCTGTGGCTGTTCTGATTGGCTGCAGGTTGGTCTAGTCCTATGACTGCTCTAATGCTCTGGCTGTAGGTTGGTCTAGTCCCGCAAGTGCTCTAATGCTCTGATTGGCTACAGGTTGGTCTAGTCCTTTGAGTGTTTTAATGCTCTGATTGGCTGCAGGTTGGTCTAGTCCTTTGAGTGTTTTAATGCTCTGATTGGCTGCAGGTTGGTCCAGTCCCTTGACTGCTCTAATGGTCTGATTGGCTGCAAGTTGGTCTAGTCCTGTGACTGCTCTAATGCTCTGATTGGCTGCAGGTTGGTCTAGTCCTGTGACTGCTCTAATGTTCTGATCGGCTGCAGGTTGGTCTAATCCCGTGCCTACACTAATACTGCAATATAATATCAGCTGTGGTCTATGTAAGTTAAAAATGGTGAACTACAAACCCCCCCCCCCCCCCCCCCCCTGTCTCCCCATCACCACCACCTCTTCCCCCAGGATTCTGCTAGGAAGTTTTTATGATATAGCTTTTGGTAACCACAAACATTTGAAAGTGGAGTCACCACAGTCTTCAATCTGCGGCGGGAGAAGTGTTTGTGGGACGGTAATTACCCGAAGCAGCAGGAAAGTGTCCTATTCTGGCAGCGCTGGATTTAGAAGAGGGCAGATAGAGCGGTCACCCAGGTGCACCCCCGAGCGTGGGGGTCACTATGGCATAACGTGTACTAGGGGCTGTACACATTTGTGGTGCTGGGAGTATTTACACTTTATACTTTTAAATAACACCCCCAGAATATCCTGTTGACACTTTTATTGGTAGGGGCCCCCAAGAGTTCATTTCCCGGGACCCCAGCAAACCTTTATTCATCCCTGTATTCTTGCACCCCTGTACTCTGGATATGCAAACCTCTATCCTTTTGTTTGTGAGTGGTGTCCACCATGCTACAAGATACACCCACCCAATGAGTCAGGCCACCTACCTGTTCCTTGCACTTGAGACACATTCATTCAAATGCTGCAAAGGGTTTTTTTGTTTTTTTTTTACAAATGACGCCCGCTCCCCTGATTGTAGTTCTGGTTCTTGTGTCATGTTTAACGTAAAAGTTTATAGTGCCTATTGCATTGGAATTTTCCAAAATTTGAGCCCTAACCCGTTTGGGAGTTACAAGCGGGAGGTTGGGGCTGGGCTATTTTATTTTGGTAGGAAGCTGCGCACTGGCCGGTGTTCTTATAAGCAGGATGTCCTTATACAAATGAAGTGCTCCAGCGGGAAGCAATGAGCTCTGGAGAAGGATGTCCTGAAAATAGCCCGCCTGGAAGCTGCTGGACGGAGATTAGGGATGCCGCGACGCTGGCTATTTAGAAAGTGACTGTGACGTTGTTGAGCACGGTGACTGGTGTTTGCGTGACAGACACACTTGCAGATAAACAAACAGGACCTGTCCCGGCCGCTGGCGCTCTCCTCCGCCAGGAGCAGCGTAGTACGTTCAGGCCCTGCAATTATGTGAAGCTGTGAAATTGGATTCTATCTGTGGAAACATTCCTTTCCCCAGTCAAGACAGGGTTATATTTACACTGAGGTAAAGCGAACTTGTTAAAGGCAATGACCTACATTTCTTATAATTATAAGGCTGCGGATTTTATAAACATTTCATTAAAGCGGCGGGGAGCAGCCATTTTGTTCCAGTTGAGGGGCCTCTTTCATCGTACGCTGGTGCTTAGACATGAGCGGTGGATTTAATACCCGGATAGCACACCGGAGATCACTTACGGAGCTCGCTGCGTAGCGCCAAAAGCATGCTTAGAGCCCGACGCACGTCTCAGCTGGCCCAAGTCTGCCGCAGGTTTTGAGACAGGGGCATAGGTGTACGGAAGAAAGATGGAGGAGGTTGCAGTGGGGGGGGAGGATGTACCTTCCAATCAAAATACAGATCTTAAGCAGCAGGTCGGTAAATAAGCCCCCCCATTGGTCCATTGCTGGCCAATCATCTTCCGACTGGTCTCAGGATCCCATCCACTTTAGCCACTGGTCCTGTCCTTAAATTCGGTAACCGAGGCGCCGGTTTGACCAGGATTAGGTCACTTATGAACCACCCAGTCGCTGACTAATGCAGCTCCCTATGTGGCAGAACATCTTCATCATCGAGCGACCAGTAAAATCAATCAGACAAGCGCTGTACGTGAGCTGTCCGGTTCTCGCAGGTGACATCTTCACCAGCAAGTTTTATTATCCAGCTCACTCCCTCCGCAGCAGAGAGGTGGTCCTGCAAGGGAAGGGACAGTGAATTTGGGTGAAGCAAGACCGCAATACACACGCAATACACACTAAAAGCCACGTGTCTGGTCAAGGTGGTTGTCAATCTCATGTTCTTAACAAGACCATTTTGGAGACAACTGAAAATGCCAGAAGCTGGAAGCGGCCTTTGGTTTACGAGATAGTTTAGTGCCAGCAGCGTTCATACTGTGGCGGGCGTAGCCATCTTTTTTAAAAAATTTTTTTTTTACCTTGCAAAAAATGCACATTTTCCTTACTCTTCCTCCCATACTAGCGAGGTTGCGTTTTGCCCATGCGACCCTTTACGCGCGGAGAGCAGCGGGACGGGCCAGCTTTTGCAGAACACAACAAAGGCGCAGATGCACATGCCAGGAAGCGTACATTTTGTGGGGGGGCGTGACCACTAGTGTAAAATACGCACCCATGGTGATCACTATGACGTCCAGCCGCTTCTGATTGGCCGGTTGCGGCTTGTTGTCTCCCACCGGTGCTGTATAAAGCACCGGCGTGGCTGCGGCAGGTTATTCACATTGTTAATTGATATTTGCGTTCGGTCCGCGGCAGGAAAGCAGATTTACATTTTATTTTTTAAAGGGATGTTTGCATTAAACGTAGTACTTTCATTTTCTATGTGTTTATGTATTTAGGGCCTAATACAGATCTGGTCGCAGCAGCAAATTTGTTAGCAGTTGGTCAAAACCAGGGGGGTCATTCCGAGTTGTTCGCTCGTTGACGATTTTCGCTATGCTGCGATTAGTTGCAAATTGCGCATGCGCATGGTACGCAGTGCGCATGCGGTTAGTATTTTAGCACAAAACTTAGTAGATTTACTCACGTCCGAATGAAGAATTTTCATAGTTGAAGTGATCGGAGTGTGATTGACAGGAAGTGGGTGTTTCTGGGCGGAAACTGACCGTTTTCTGGGAGTGTGCGGAAAAACGCAGGCGTGCCAGAATAAAACGCAGGAATGTCTGGCCGAACGCAGGGCGTGTTTGTGACGTCAAACCAGGAACTAAACGGACTGAGCTGATCGCAGTGTAGGAGTAAGTCTCGAGCTACTCAGAAACTGCTAAGAATTATTTATTCGCAATTCTGCTAATCTTTCGTTCGCAATTCTGCTAAGCTAAGATACACTCCCAGAGGGCGGCGGCCTAGCGTGTGCAATGCTGCTAAAATCTGCTAGCGAGCGAACAACTCGGAATGACCCCCCATGTGCAGTGCAGATGGGGCAGATGTAACATGTGCAGAGAGAGTTAGATGTGGGTGGGGTGTGTTCAAACTGAAATCTAAATTGCAGTGTAAAAATAAAGCAGCCAGTATTTACCCTGCACAGAAACAAAATAACCCACCCAACCCCAACTCTCTCTGCACATGTTACATCTGCCCCTCCTGCAGTTCACATGGTTTTGATAAGACACAATAATAATATTAATAAGAATTGTTTGCAGTGTCACTCTGCTGATTGTACCTTATTATCACATACGTATTGTTGCGCACGTCTGTACGGCAGACACTTGCCTTCATGTACGTGTCATCATAAAGCACCTCTGCCTTTTATCTCTCTCTCCCAGCGCTGTGTAATCGGCACGGCAGAGAATTCTCCTCTGAAGTTACTGAGCCTGGCTACGGGCCGTACTTATCCGGGGCCTGGCAGGCTGGAAGAGCGAACACAGATCACCGCTAGTTACAGCGATGTCTTAATTCCTGCCCCGTCTTCCGCTGAGCGCCTAAGCGTCCTTAGCATATGGTTAGCGATCGTGGCTAACTTGTCCGGCGAGGTTGTGTCCCTGTATCTAGCCCTGTACTATTATAGGATTACCAGCCTTTAGGCCTGTTCAGAAGCTTATACAGATTTGCATCCCCCCTCCTTCTTTTTTTTTCTAAACAGAGTCTCTCATTAAAGCTCTGGCAGAAGGCCTCGTTTTGTGCAATAATTTCCCCCGACTGTTGTGTTGCAGGCTCCCCGCCGGGCCCTGGAGTGTGTCTTCATTACTGCGTCGCAGACACTTGCAAACAGATAAGCCCTTCAGCGTACCTCAAAGGGAAGAACGATCGCCAAGATGCATGTTTAATATAACGTGTGATCTGACGCTGGGGCCTGATACAGTTATTACTGTAACGACGTTGTTCTTCTTTGGTATTTGATGTTACTGAATAACATGCGGAACCTCAGAACGTACCGAAAAATCCTACAAAGCCTGTTCCTCTCATTTACTGTGATGGCAATGTTTAAAATTTAAATCACTACATTTTCTCTTAAGGGGAGGTGTATCAAGCCTTGGAGGGAGATAACGAGGAGTAGGTGCCCAAACCAACCAATGAGCTTCTGTTATTTCAAAGACACTGCTAGATAAATGACAGAAGATTGTCTCTCTCCCAGGCTTGACGCATCTCCCCCTTACTGTTTTCAGCACGGGTGGATGTAATCGTATCATTGTTTTGGAAGTTGCGGTATTTAACCGTTCACCTTCCCCTCACTAGTATATTGGTGGGGCTCCCTCGGAATACGGGTTCCATACATTATTACAGAGGAGCGGAGTTGGCAGTCTGAGGCAGGGGCAGAAATGGAAGCCGATTTTCGATCTATTAGCTTTCGTATAAAAGTTACTGCTTGGTAAAAATCCAACTCTTTGTCTTCCGTTTTTTTTAACATGCAGCTCTAACACCAGTCGGGACCCAGTCTAAAATTCTAATATCAGAGATAAAAGTTGGTAGATGCACTGATGAAGCTGAGAGTCTATCTGGTACCCCGGTGTTGTGCGACCTTTGACCCTTGATTGTAAGGTCAACGGGGTATAGAGCAGCATCCCTAATACCCTGTGTACCTCACCGTAGCACTAGAGATACATTCAAAATGAGACTGATCTCTGCGTCGCTCACCTACCCATACCCCACCGTTCCGCCTACACTCTGACAGCGCGCCGTAAGGACGCTTCGCCACCAGCTGCACGCATTCAGCCACAACTGGACACGCTTACCCCTCTGAATATGCCGTAGTATTTTCAGTGTTTTGTATGGCTCAGAGGTTTGCGCAGGGCAGAAATAAACCCGCTAGATCCACATGCAGAGTTCCAGGCTTGCAACTGTTAATCAGGGCTTATTGGGTTTATTTACTAAGCTGTGTAGAGATATAAAGCACCAGCCAATCAGCTCCTAACAGGCTGTGTTTGAAAAAATGGCAGTTAGGAGCTGATTGGTTGGTACTTATCTCTCTACACTTTATCTCTCTCCGCGGCTTAGTAAAGAGACCCCAAAGTGCCAACCAACCAGCTCCTGTCAAACACAACCTGTAACATGGCAGTTAGGAGCTGATTGGCTGGGATTTTACCTCTCTCCACTTATCTTTCTCCTGCTCATCATTCTAGTGTAAGCGGTGCCCTGGTGCCATGGATATCTAGCAATCCCCAGTCCTTTTCTCAAGCTTCTGCACAATGAGAGTAGAGAGCTCACCGGGGGAGGCCGCAAGCTCACAGCGAAAGCTAAAAACCCAATTAGCTTCTTATCTCCTTGTCTATTCCTTGGAGCATGTTGAAGGAAACCAGTAATTTAATGTAAGTCTCTTGTCCGGTAAACGCTCTCCCCTCAATTACATCTGTCTGTTGCAAGTTATCTGTCACAACAAGTAACAGGCTTCTCGGAGCTGCTGTGGAGTATTCTGCAATTAGCAATTATCTCAGCGCAGCCTCCACTAATGACTCTGTGGCTGATTTTGCCTAGTAGGAGTTGATATTCGCATTAAAGCATGAATGCAGTATTACTCCATGGTGTATCGCAACGTGCCCCGTGCGTCTGGGGGCTGATGCATCTTAATTGCGGTCTGGGTGAACCCGGGACGTGCCAGGCTCGATGTTCTTTTTACTGGTCAGCGCCAAGAGAATCCAGCAAAATTACATCTTCATTTGGAACGCTCTCGGATTCCGACCGGCAGTTTGTCGGTTCACAAAACGAATGCTGCTTGGGAATGGCGGGAAATGCGGCATTCAATGACCATGATCTCATAATTTGTGCATCTTTTTCCAACTGCAATAACTGTGCCCCATCACTCCCCCCTCGCCCCCCCGATCACCGCCCCTACAGGTTACGATCCGTCCGTTCAGTCCCCCATTACAAATAGCGCTATAGGTCTGGCTTGGCTTCAGACATTGTCAAATTGGACAAGGTACCAGCAAGACATCATTTAGGTTGAAGGGTCCAATCTACAGATATGCCGACACAAAATTATTTTTTTAATATAAGGATTTATAGAGTACAGAACGGGACAAGAGCCAACCTTCTGTTTTCTCTGCAATTTTTGGAGGGCCTTTCCCCATCATGATTCCCCTCCATATCCCTAAATACCGCCATGAAACTTACATATTATTGGGAGCATTTGATAGACTTGCTCAGCAATTGAGTTTTTTCCCCCCTGTATTTTTAATCCAGAACATGATGAGGCGCAATTTAATTCTCATCAGCTGACTTTAACCCGCATCAAGGACCTAATTCAGACCTGATCGCAGCAGCAAATTTGTTAGCTAGTAGGCAAAACCATGTGCAGTGCAGGTGGGGCAGATGTAACATGTGCAGAGAGTGTTAGATTTGGGTGGGTTATATTGTTTCTGTGCAGGGTAAATACTGGCTGCTTTATTTTTACACTGCAATTTTGATTTCAGTTTAAACACACCCCACCCAAATCTAACTCTCTCTGCACATGTTACATCCGCCTTCCCTGCAGTGCACTTGGTTTTGCGCATTAGAGAGCAAATTTGCTGCTACGATCAGATCTGAATTAGGCCCCAAGCTCCTTCCGCTACAATATCTGCAGCCTGCATACAACATTTAACCTTTTGAGGTATATATTGTTACTAAGGTATATAGGCCTGGCCGACTTTCAGTTCCCCATAGACAGAATCCTGACCAACAGCGCATCCTTCAAAAAGTTCCTAAAAAATACTTTTGGGTTGTTTTACTAAGCGAAGATCATTCATTTGTAAATCAATCGTACAATGCTTCCCAATATCATTATCGCAGCTTCAGGGAAGGGACATATAATTCAGGTTTTTCTTACTGACTCATTCATTATTATTTTACTGATTGTAAGTAAATTTACTAACAATTGCTGTCTCTGGTCCCTATCCATTGCAAGAGGGTTAAGGGCTGAGCTACATGCCACCTCGCGGCTCTTCCATCCAATGACGGAGCTTGTTACGGGCGCCAATCATTCTCCGTCCGGCCGCGGACTTAGGGGCTTGAAGTTACACCCGATACATCTGTAGAATTCCCGGGGCAGACACTGCCCTGCAGCTGCTGCAGACAAAGCTTTAGGGGGATTTTCCAATAACCCGCGAGACGTTACGCAGAGATTTGCAGCAGAATGGCGAGGGGGGGGGGGGGGGGAGCCTTCTGTCTGCAAACTGTGAGCGTTGCAATTTGTAAACCTGATCACCACGTCTGTTGCTGGGGGGATTTACAGTTTCCACTTCCATTCCGTTCCGGGCACCGGCCTCTGTGGCAGGGGCGCCAATCTCCGCCCCCCTCCATATCGCTTTCCCAGAGTGGTAAAAAAAATCCTTGTGTGGCCAAAATGCTAATTAAAGCTGATTGTTACATGTCCGTCTATAGTTACTCCTTTCTGATCCAAACTGCCCTCTTTCCACCGGGTGTGGTATGTTTTGTAGATTAGACTTAAGTCGACAGTGTCTAGGTCGACCACTATTGGTCGACAGTAAGTAGGTCAACATGAGTTTTTTTGTCTTTTTTTTTGGTGTCGTTTTCTCCGTACAGTGACCGTGAACCCCAATTAGTGCACTGTGTCCCCTCACATGGCGAGCGAATGGGCACGGTGTCTCGCTCTGCTACCGCTGCGCTCAGTACAGGTTACCGTTCCCAATCGTAGTCCACGTGGATCGTAAAGTATGAAAAACGTCAATTTTTTTTTTAAAAACTCACGTCGACCTTTTGTCATGTCGACCTAGAGTCCCCGTTGACCTAGGAACCGTGTCGACTGACTTACTGTCGACCTAGACACTGTCATCCTAAAGACCGGATCACCTTTCCATCATATATATGTTTCTGTTCTTTCTACCCCACCCTAATGCCATCGGCACTTTATGCAAATGACCAAGAGGAGACAGATTGAGCGGCACTGGAATATAGGTGGTCATTCCGAGTTGTTCGCTAGCTGCTTTCGTTCGCTGCGCAGCTATCAGGCAAAAAATCGGCACTTCTGCGCACGTTCGTCATACTATTACAACGAACAATGTAATTTTGCACAGGGTCGAGCACAGAGTGATTGACAGGAAGAGGGCGTTTCTGGGTGTCAACTGACCGTTTTCCGGGACTGTTCGAAAAAACGCAGGCGTGCCAGGAAAAACGCAGGCGTGGCTGGTCAAACGCAGGGCGTGTTTGTGACGTCAAAACAGGAACTGAACAGTCTGAAGTGATCACAAGCGCTGAGTAGTTTTTGAGCTACTCTGAAACTGCACAAAATTATTTTGTAGCCGCTCTGCGATCCTTTCGTTCGCACTTCTGCTAAGATAAAATACACTCCCAGTGGGAGGCGGCATAGCGTTTGCACGGCTGCTAAAAACTGCTAACGAGCGAACAACTCGGAATGACCACCTATATTCTTTGCTGATACATTGTGTCGAACAGAGAAGTCACATACTGTAACATAAAGTAATATATGGAAGGAAATATTTCACATTGGAATAACATAAAATATGGCTAGAGAAATAATATTATGTCTTTTTTATATAAATGATTCTGTCGGTTGTTTGGGTTTTTCTTACCGTGTTTATAAACGTCTCCCTGTTATCTATATATGTCCTCCTACTATTGAGTCTATTGCAGTCCTTTAGGCTCAACAGTGAAAGCTGGAGTGGGGTAAGGGTACTCCCGTCGGAGGGCCCGCAGTCCATAATATTATTGGGTGTGGCATGAGATGCGTTGCTTTACCTTGAGTACAAATAAGACACATTCTACAATGCCATAAAAGTGCCATTACTGGAGTATAGCAATAAAGGGTCAATACTATTATTGTATTTTACATCTATGGATTGCGATTGCGCTGAAATTACTCCTGCCGGCGTAGCCTAGCTGCGACAGCAGGAGGCCCAACGCCATATTTTTTGTTCGGAGTGGCTACCTGTAACGTCTGCCATCCTGATCACGCCCATGCCACGCACCTCCCCCCTTCGGAAGCCGTCACTACCAGTAAATGTGGGCGAATGCACATGACGGGCCCTGCGCGTGTGCCCTCCGGGGCGAACGCAAAAATTCCGGTTGGATTTCAATTTGCAATCCAACCTGAATTAGGCCCAATATACCATTTTCTGCACAATCTGGGAAAGTCTCTTCGCTCAGTCGGATCTTTGGGGTTATTCAGAGTTGTTAGCAATTGGGAAAAACCATAGGCCTAATTCAGACCTGATCGCAGCAGCAAATTTGTTAGCTAATGGGCAAAACCATGTGCAGTGCAGGTGGGGCAGATGTAACATGTGCAGAGAGAGTTAGATTTGGGTGGGGTGTGTTCAAACTGAAATCTAAATTGTAGTGTACCAATAATGCAGCCAGTATTTACCCTGCACAGAAACAACGGGCCTCATTCAGACTCGTTCGCACGCTGCATTTTCTCGCAGCCGTGCGAACGGGTCTGAACTGCGCATGCGTGTGACCCGCAATGCGCAGTCGCGTCTTTGCCCGGCGGCGGCTTCTACAAAGAAAGCCATCGCAAGAAAATTGATGGGCAGAAGACGTTCCTGGGCGGCAACTTACCATTTTCTGGGAGTGTCGGAAGAATGCCTGCTGAATGTGTCCCCTCCACATTTGCATAGGATAGTGACGCTTAATTCCAAAATAAATTGTAGCCCAAATGTTTAACTTGATATAAAACTAATATCTTTGTATTGAATAAGTAAAATGTTGATTGCGGTCTTGGGAACGATCGTATATAACAAGCGTAGACTCACTCTCTCTCGTGTACACGGTGAATCACAGAATCACTCGCACGCAATTTCCATAACACGCGGAGCGGTGAAAATCCGGCAAGCTTGGTCGTTCCCCCATCCTGGTAGAGGAGAGGGTCAGATCATGAGAGTGCCATTGTGTGGTAATGAACCTGTTGTTCCGGTTCCAGTGTATGTACGTCACTAGTTATTTTGTACACATTGGCAGTATGAACATTCCTGTATAACCACATTGCAGATTATTCCTGCATTCTGCCACTTTCTGCATTAGGCTTCGGCAAATGCGACCCTGCGGCTGAACTGCAACTGCCAGCATGATATCCGGGCGTGCAATAGTGGCCTAAAGAGTCACAAGCTGGCAAAGAACGCTGGAACTTGCAGTTTAGCGTCAGATGAAGAACACGGAATGGCCTTGGGTAGGTTAGCCAAAGCAAGGTGAAGTGTTAATAGTTTATTTTATTATCAATTAACAAAATGCAAAGTGAATGAACAGAAGAGAAATCTAAATTAAATCAATATTTGGTAGGACCACCCTTTGCCTTCAAAGTAGCATCAATTCTTCTAGGTACACTTGCACACAGAACTCAATATGGGGATTGTTCCAAACATCTCAGATATTCTGTGGATTGCTCAGATCCTTCTGTCTCTTCATGTTCTCCCAGACAGACTCGATGTTGAGATCAGGGCTCTGTAGGGGCCATATTATCACTTCCAGGACTCCTTGTTCTTCTTTACGCTGAAGATAGTTCTTAATGACATTGGTGGTATGTTTGGGGTCATTGTCCTGCTGCAGAATACATATATATATATATATATATATATATATATATATATATATACATACAGAATACATATATATGTGTGTGTGTGTGTATGTGTATATATATATATATATATATATATAATATAATTCAGCATAAGGCAGGTACACTTTGCCCGTCAGATCACGTTCATGTTTAGCCGCCCTGTGTCCTGGTCCATCATCTCGTTACCTTCAAATTTGGATCCATCTCTGGGAGACGTTATGACACATTTGAGAAACCTTTTAAACCTGAACGGTGGGGCCCCCTGTGGACTCGCGGTAATTTGAGCAGGTAGTGGGGTCCCCCTCTACGTGCCGTAATGTAAACCAGACGGAGGTAGAGATTAGGGGAATATGGGATGTGACGGTTACAGAGGGAAGAATTCGGAGACTGATTAATAGCAGAAAACTAGGAAAGTGATGTGAAAAATGAGTCTGACTTACTGAGTGAAGGCAGAGGAGCCGTGCATGAGTCACAGACTTGGCAGCGGAGCACAGAGTGTCACCTCAAGGTCACCGGTTCAATCCCCGCACAGCTCTGACGCGGCGGATAATCGGCAACATTGGGGTGGCTGCTATGGAAGGAGTTACTGGGATGATGTCATGAATAAAGTGTCCTGTTACATGTCTTGTATATGACCCCCCCTCCCCCCCCCCTCTATTATTTGATGGATTCGGTGTATGTGTGCGGATCTCTATAAGAACCTTGCACATCAGTTAGGTCTCGCTTGACGATGGCATGTGGTCTGCTGTCTGCTGCAGAACCTCTGATCTGTAGAGGATGCCAGCAGCTAATTAGTGTTAGGGAGCGGTCTTGTTACCCGCTATACTCTGTTAAATTGGTGCAATAAAGCCAGATGTCCATTCAGTTTACAAAGTGTTGCACAACTGGCAGCGCAGGTTCTCTCCACCGATGTGTGTTCTCCATCTTGTATGGCATGGGACTAACCGCACACGTGCGCTATAAGCCCCAAAATGACTTAAAGTGCGCGCACGCTACTTGGTAAGGGATAGACGACCGCTTTGCTGGGCCAGTGTACCGCCAGCGTGCGCGGTGCTGCTGGAACTCAACATTTGCAGTCATTTGGGGGGAGGACATTGATTCAATTAATTACAAAAAAATAATTTTTTTTAATGACTTGCATTGTCAAAATTTTATTTTTAGAATAAAGTATTTATCTGAATGATTTTGGTAATGGTCAGTACTGCGCGGGAATATTTTATTTTTGAGTGTTTTATGCGGACGTGTTGACGTGGGAACCCCAGCGGCGCTGCTGCCGCCGGCTGTATACTCATTACAGCATTTGCTTTCTAAAAATACAGCAGAGGTGCGGGAGCCTCACAATGATCCCTGATTGGAGCCTGGCGGCTTCCTGCGCGTTTGGCATGCGGCGGGTTAATTCTCCGTAGCATGTATAGGGAGACGTTATCTCAGGACACCGGGAGACTTAAAGAGTGGGGATTTGTGAGGGATTAGGCGCGCTCGCAGGTACATCCATCCTTTTGTCATCTGAAGGCGTGAAATTTGTGTACAGTCATTCACCGTGGAACAGTCATAGCTGCAACCACAAACGCACGCCCTGATTCATTCCACCGTGCTTTCTGGTGGGTAATGCTCAATGCCCCCCTCCTCCCCCTTATCCGCCGACCCATGGGGATTCCAGGCTGGCACCACCGACGTGTGAGAAATACTAGTGGGGTACCTATAGAGCGGCTGCAGATCTTTAGGAGTCGGCAGCTGTCTGATAGACCATCTCCCCCGGCAGTGCGGGGAGTGTCTGGGTGACTGGCTGTGACTCATACAGTTATATTGAGGAAATATGGGTGGTGTTGAATGGAACTAAAATCTTGCGATGACAGACAGAAAGCAGAGATTTCGTGGTCGGGGACCCGGCGGCTGCGCTGCTGCTGACAGCGGAACAGATTTCCGTCACGGTGCTTACTGAACAAATCAGAACTTCCTTCAAAGATTTTACATGTCGGCTGTTGCATTTAATGGAAATAAACTCATTTACAGGGATAGGCAAATGGGACTTGTAGTGCTCAGTGTTCCGCCGGCTGCATGATCCCCCTCTGCACGTACCCCGATACGTGGCGCGGTGCATAAACACCCGTGCAGATTTGCGTATTCCCGCCGCATGTGCTTTCTTTCAATGGGAGGACTGGGAAGGGATCATTTTAACATAGCCAGGTTACAGTAATGTTTGCAAAAATTGGCGCAGTAAGAAAACGCAGATACGCCTGAGATGGCGGCAATATTTGGGGGTGGTGGGGAACAAATAGCGGATGTTGATGAACTGCTTGAGATTGGCTGTTGGTGCCGCTGATTGCGACTTTCGTCACTCGGGCATAGTTTGCACGTTTGTGCGAGGGTTTATACAAAGTTTTGTTTGTACACGAAAGGGAGAATTGTTTCTGCTGTATTACAGAGATTCAGCATCTTTCTAGACGTCTCATCTATACATATAATATAACTGTAAGGGTTGTGTCTGTACAAGAGAAATATACTTCTAGGGACTGTTTATGAAGTATGGAGAGAGAGAGAAAAAGAATTCAGAGTTTTTGTCTGTTCGTCCAGGCATCAGGCTGGATGGATATGGATGGCGTTTTCACTATTGTGTAGCTTAGTGACCTAGGGGGTCATTCTGACCCGCTCGCTCGCTGCTTTTTGTCGCAGCCGAGCGAACGGGTCCCTACTGTGCATGCGCTGGCGCCGTAGTGCACCGGCGCATGCCCGAAGGCCGTAGCAGGGCTGCGATCGCCTCTGCCTGATTGACAGGCAGAGGTGATCGCTGGGCGGGAGGAGGCGGAAAGGCGGCATTTGGCCGCCGTTTCGTGGGATCGGTCCGGCCAACGCAGGCGTGGCCGGATCGAACAGGGGGCGGGCTGCAGCGGCTGCGTGAGCGACAAGTAGCTCCCGGCCAGCACGCTAAAGCTGCGCTGGCCGGGAGCTAATCCTAAAGTGCAAAAGCATCGCCGCTGTGCGATGCCTTTGGACCTCTGCGGGGGGGGGGGGGGGGGGGGGGTCGGCACTGACATGCGAGGCGGACTAGCCCTGTGCTGGGCGTCCCCCCGCATGTCAGTGTGAATGATCGTAGCTGTGCTAAATGTAGCACAGCTACGATCATCTCGGAATGACCCCCCTAGAGAGAAGCCAAGGTTTGTATGATCTCGCTGTGACATCAGGGAGACACTCAAGTCCAAACCTTTTTCTGTCTCAGCTCTCTGCAGACCATCTCTGCTCCCTGCAGGCCATCTCCAATCCATCCCAACCGTGAGTGGGAGCTGTGAAATGAATTACCATTGGTGACAGTGGAACGTCTCCTGTAATTGCTGAATTAGCTCGGAAAATTGTTTTTGTTTCTTTGTTACTTTCTTTTTGCCAGGCAATAAACTTTGCTCATCTCTTATTAATGAGAGCACCCTCATTATATTCCACTTGCAGAGTCTAGAAAACACGTTTCGTGTTATAGGGTGCGCTCCCTTCCCGTTCTGCGGGGAATATCAACTTTTCATTACCTCTAATCTAATGAAATCCTTTTATTCTTCTCCCCCAATCATTTTAGCGGTAAAGTGACACTTAACTTTTGTTTTCCTCGGATATTCATAAGTAAACAGCGCGCTGTGAAGTGTTTCTAATTGCGATGATAGAACTTAGTGGTTTCTGCAGGAGACGTGATAATGGCGGTAATTCAGGGTTACGGAACGTGAAGAGTACAAGAGGGCGGTGACTCGCTGAGGTTTACGAAGTTCATAAGCTGAGCTGCAAACTTTTGCCATTAAATTATAGTTTCTCCTCTTCAGTTTAGTCTTTTCCCTTTAGAAAATGACTCATTATAGTGGTAGAATCTTGTTCCGCATAACCCTGGACCAGTGCTGAATTCTCAGATTGACTGAGGCCTACGCGGACAGCGACAAGGGGGGGCATAGTGCAAGGGGGGCACAGTGATTTACCGGTTGGTAAATTGGGAGACACGGGGCCTAATTCTGAGTTGATCGCAGCAGCAAATTTGTTAGCAGTTGGGCAAAACCATGCTGCACTGCAGGTGGGCCAGATGTAACATGTGCAGAGAGAGTTAGATTTGGGTGGGGTGTGTTCAAACTGAAATCTAAATTGCAGTGTAAAAATAAAGCAGCCAGTATTTACCCTGCACAGAAACAATATAACCCACCCAAATCTAACTCTTTCTACACATGTTACATCTGCCCC